>NC_133618.1:73976845-74221845 GCF_048593235.1 Sminthopsis crassicaudata | reverse complement strand
TAGTCTTATCTCAAGGCAGGAAGTCTTAATTTGCATGAGAACTGAATTTTAGTGAGTTAGAGTTGTACAAAGTCCTTAGCATCATTTTCTTTAAAAGAGCATAGAAATCCAGTAACTTGACAAAAGACAAAGTGATTAGTGACGACCTGGGATACAGTAGATGATCTATTATATGGAACTTTGATTCTTAATGTCTCTTTACAATTCCTTTATTTGGTGGCAAATGCCTCTCTAAGTGAATTGGTAGATATCTTCTGCATCCAACCAAGAATATACTTAGGTTACAAATGGAAAAAAAATATTGCAGTTTTCTAATATGCATCTGAATTCAGATGGTGATATAGCAGCTCCAAAGCTGACTTCCCAGAATACTCTTTTGTAAAAGTTCCCATCTTAAATGAGTGCTTCATTTGCTTACAGCTTTTCAAATATTCCATGATGGCATCTAGTGTAAGCAAAATTATATTTTATATGCTATTTTTTCATATCTATGATTTAGTATCTTTGGGAGCAATTATTTGTTGATGAGGACAAGAGTGTGAAAGTTAGATGTTCACTGATTTATGAAATTTAGCTAACAAAACAGATAATAGAGTATCATATCTATGACACAGGCTTTTGGGGGCCTTCTCAGCCCAGCTGAACACTTTATCTGTAAAGTTATTGGAAAAGAAATTAGTTCTATACTTGGGTACTGGTGGTAGAAATTAGGAAGAAGCACATAAGAGCTATTATATAGAAGTAGAATCAATCTGACTTCATAAATGAAATTCGGCCAGAGAGAAGAATTCAAGGTACCATTAAGCTTTCGAATATGAGAGACTGACTAAAAGGAAGTACCATGCACAAATAAACAGAGCTAAAACTAGGGCAACAAAGCTGGGCTTTGCTCCAAGCACTGATATTTGGAGATGTGCTATATTCTTTCTCAAGCAGAAGCCACAGATAAATTGGCTACTAGCAACATATGTAAAAACAGTTGGACTACCAAGGACATTTCCCTTTATTTCCTAAACCAATTATCTAATGTGGCAGAGCTTCCTGCTACTTAATCCCAGTTTCTTCTATTTTGGATATCATTGAATGTATTTTCTCCATTCTTGTGTTCTGGTAGCAAAGCTTTTTAATTTTTTTGACACAAACCCACAATCAGTTTCAGTTACACTAGTGTTTTTGCCCCAAAGTATCTAGCCTTATTAATTTTATGAGCTGGGGGTTAGGGAATGATAGGTCAGTATTTGAGAGTATAAAAACTATAAATCACTTTCCTTTCACTACTAATAAATTTTGAGTAAAGCATAAGCTTCTTTCCCTTGGGACTGTAGGTGGGGGAATGCTTCCAATTACCAACATTTGCTATTAGAAAACATTTCCAGAATAGTTTTTTTTTAATAATAATAATTTACTTTCAAAATACATGTAAAGATAGTTTTTCACATTCATCCTTGGAAAACGTTGTATTCCAATTTTTCCTTCCCTTCCCTACCTCTTTCGCTAGACAGTGAGTAATGCAATATATATTAAATATATGTAGCTCTTCTAAACATAGTTCCATCTTTATAATGCTGCACAAAAAATATCAAAAAAGAAAAGAAAAGCAAGCAAACAACAACAAAAAAGGTGAAAGTCTATATTCAGTTGTGATCTACATTGAGTCCCCATGCTTTTCTTTCTGGATGTAGATGTCTCTCTCCAACATGTCTATTAGAATTGACCTGAATCACCTCATTGAAAAGAGCCAAACCAGCATTTGATCACATAGTCTTGATGTTGCTGTATACAATGTTCTCTTGGTTCTACTCACTGCACTTAGTATCAGTTCATGTAAGTCTCTCCAGGTTTTTCTGAAATTATCCTGCTGATTGTTGCTTATAAAACAAAAATATATTACATTCATATATCATAAATTATTTAGCTATCCTTCAACTGATGGGCATCCACTCAGTTTCTAATACCAGAATAGTTTCAAAAGCTTCACTATCAGAAGTCTAGCTGGAACAACTTAACAAGGACATTTCCTTAGCAATTTGAAGGTGAGGAGGGGCTGGAAGTTGGGAGTATAGGTCAGGATGAAGAGGAGACCCCAAAACTATGAAAATCCTTAAAGGAGAAAATCTCCTTCAACTCTGCCTCAGTGAGGAACCCTGAAGGATAAACAGTTTCATCTTTGTTATCTGGGTGAGGTCAGTCCTGAAACTCATTGAATTCTATTCAAATTCTAGTCCTAGCTAAAATCTAGCTAGGAGCCTACTTGGGACTCCACCCACCTTTAGCTAAATCTCTCATTATAAAAAGAGCCAAACTAAAATACTCTCTTTGCAGAAGTTCCAAACATGCCAACTATACCATGCTAGGCATTCCAAGGAGCCTCTGTCCACTGGAATACTCTTTCCAGTGCTATTCTCTCTTTACTCTCACCTATTTCCCTAACCAGACTTTAACCTTACTTCCAATCCCCATAATAAACCTCTTTTATCAATCTAGGTTTTTGGGTAAATTCCTTTTCAGAGAGCCTCTGCACCACCAGAAGGGAGTCCCCAAAATTCCCTATTCTTGTGCCAAATCCCAAGGGGGTGCAGGGGAGCCAAATCTCTCCATTTGGCTCACTGAATCCTGAACCTGTCACTAGACCTTATCATTTAACTCCCTGACCACCAGAAACCATAATTTCATTTTTGGTTCCCTAAATCTAAAACTCATCAGGGAGAGGCAGAGAGAGAACTTTGGAAACAAATACTCCCATTGCCTCTGGCACCAAGATCTCAGCTTCACATCCTCAGCAATCTCAGTATTTCTTTGCTGGAGAAAGCCCTCTGCTCCCTCATAGCCAACTCCTCAGAAACCTTCACTCCCACTTCCTTAGTATTTTCTTTGGATTTGAGAAGTCATGAATGAGCAATTTCTAATGATGGCATACTTGTATATAACTGTAAATGGCTTATTGGAAAGTCATTAATGGTATAAAGAAGGTAAAAATCAACATTGTCTCAAAATTAAAGTTGCTAAGATTTACATTTCTTTGGGTAATTTTCCCTGACCCAGCTCTGTCCTCTCTTCTCAAAGCTGGCAACTTGGGCTCTCTTTGAGACTCCCTCTTACCCCAGGCACCATAATTCTTTGTCATAGATTTGTAGATATGTGCAGAGTTTGGCTATCCTAGGGAGGAAGTTTTATTTTTAGAAATGAAACATTTCTTCATGTGGACACACAAGTCAGCTTCTTGAGGATTGGCAAGATTTCCAGTTTTCTTTACTTCTTTTTAAACAAAGGTCACAAGTCCCCTTTAAAGTGTATATTTTAAAGAAGGTTAAATGATAAGTTATTAAAATAGCATGGCACAAACTAACTTGTTTCTGGCATTTCTATTTACTGTAGAGATTTTCATTATGAACAAGAAAAGCACCAAAGAACAACGGTAAATATCAATGATGAAAACAAAGAAATAGATTATTTAAATGAGGGCCAGACAATAGCACCATTTATCCTTTTCTCTTCACTTGAAATTTACCATAGGAAAGGGATATTCAGACTAGAGTTTTTATTGCTTAGAAGGTAAGACATAAAAATGCCTTCATAGAATTCAGACACTAGATCAGGAAATTGAAATGGAAATGAATGTTCTGAATTCATTCAGTCAGCTATTGTCAGAATGAAATTATGGACTGGGATCAGGTCAAGAAAATTGGACAGTCTGGGCAAAGGAGCTAGTGCATGTCAATGCAAAAGGTCATTAATAAGGATCATATCATCATAGATTTGAATTGAAAGCAAGGTTGGAGACTATTAAGTCCAATACTTATTTTCTGGATAAGCAAACTGAGGCTAAAACAGAAAGCCAGAGCCCTGGCTACAGATTGAGCCAGAGAAGAGATAGGAGATAGCTTTGGAAAGACCAGTTTTTAAAAAAAATGTTAAAAAAGGTGAAGTTCCCCCACTTCCTACTGTCTCCTTGATGAAGGATTTCTATGGGTGCCCTTTTTTGTAACCAAATTTGATATTTCCAATACTTTTTTAGTTATTTTTTCAGCCATATTAGATAAAGCCAATTCAATCTCTCTTAGAGCTTCTTTTTTAAGATGGTATTGTAAATCCAAAATACTGTTTCTTCTTAAAAGTAGTACTACCTTAACTCTTGGAGATACTTTTCTTACAGGAGTAAGGTCATCTGCCACACACCTTTGATTCAAAGTAGCACACTTCCTAGCACAATCAGATAAAAAATTTAAATTTTACCCAGTGCTTGTGGTTAAAATTCTAATAACAGCCATTGAGAAAGTAGTAAAATTATCTGGGACAAGACCTGGTAAAATAAATATCTCTCATACCAATGCACAAATTGATGTATGTTGCGAAACCATCCCAGATTTTGATTTGGCTTATTCAACAGATGTGGTACAAAGAATTGCCACAGATCAAATAAAATTTGTAGTTTTAAAAATATATTATCAGCTCTCTAAAGAACTTTGAGAGTGAGTGAGAAAGCACTCAGATAAATACTATATCCTACATGTTCATTTTCAGAGTGGACCTTCAAATCATATCTTTTACAATCAGGATGCTAGAATTTTATATTTGCAAATTGTGATAACTAAAGAAGAAGCTAGGAGCATGGCAAAAGGCTACATAGCTTATCTTTCTTTTTACTCTCCTATGCTCCCTATAGGACAAAACCCTTATGGTTTGAAATTTAATATTTTAAGACCAATGAACATTATGGCTTATACATATTTTGCTTTTCGGTGTTTTTGCATTGAATTTGATTTTGTCCATTCCATTGGCATTTCTTATAACTCTACTAGCCAAGTCATTACTGGACAGACGATATCACTGAGATCTTCTCTAAACAAGAGATGGGAATTTTGGGATATGCACAAGATGTGGCAATACATATATATGATTGCTTGCAATTTTTAAATTTTGATTTTATATTTTTAAATTCTTTTGATTTTGCATTTTTAAGTTATTTTGATTTTATATCTTTAAAGTATTTTGATTTTGCATTACTATTTTGATTTTATATTTTTAAGTTATATTGGTTTTATATTTTTTTAAATATTTTGGTTTTACATTTTAAAATTCTTTTGGTTTTACATTTTTAAATTATTTGGATTTTACCTTAGCAATGTACTTCGGGCATTCACAGAAAGTGCAGCTAAGTGACAGACTGAATAACTTTTGCCTGACTTTTGTTTGTCTTTTTGACAAGAACTTTGTTTCCACTGTGATGTGGAAAGGCCCGGATAGCATTTGGAAAGGCCCAGGTTGGGCCAGGGTTTGGGGCCCAGGGTACATTCCTTTCATTCTATATGCAGATTCAACAGCAAAGGAGTTGATCCCCACCAGAAACATTTGTGAACTGGGGATCCAAGAGAAGGACCATACAACAGCCCAGAGGGACCAGCCAGATGTCAGCAGCCCTTCAGACGCTGATGGCAGCAATGTTCCTCCTGACTATGACACCAGAGACATCAGACACAGTTCCAGTGTTGCAGCTGAAATGGACTGTTTTGGGTGATATGCAATATAAAGACTGTAAATGGGTCTGCTTGCTTCTCCCGTGGCTACTTGCCATATGGTGGTCTGGGAAGAGGCTTTGCCCTATGTTTTCTATTGAAGGACTATGCTTTTAAATTAGTGGGTGAAAAACCAACACACCCACCTGCCGTTGTTATTGAGACAATGTTTCTGGACATGACTTTGCTTATTTGCACCTGTGAAACTAGAATTGTTCTAGAATTGTGAAAAGTGCAATAGAGAATTGTGAGGAACTAGAATTGGTCTAGAATTGTGACAAGTGTCATGTGTGTAAGTGAACTAGAATTGTAACAACCTACCTCACTGATATTTAATTGTTAACTAGAATTGTGATGTTTTACCTTGTTGACTTCCCACCTCAGTGTTGACATCCTACCTCATTGGTATCCAACCTCTTTGACTTATTATCTCCTTGAGTATGACTTTAATGAATGGGTTGAACACTTGGCCACTGTTGAGCCTAGTTCTCATTGCCATACTTCTTTTTACTGATCTGCTGCTTTGTACTTCCTTGGGCATAGCACTGTCATCTCATGGGTCAAGTGAACTAACTATAGCTGGTGCTAAAAGTTTAGCTTGATGAGATGTGTGGTTCCCACAAAACAAGAGAAGGGAATTGTAAGGGTCCTTTAAATGGGTGGCTACAGCACAACAGGAGATTGAGTGGCCCGGAAGTAATCTCTGTGAATATAGGATTTCTCTATGGGTGGGATCCTGGCCATATTGAGATAGCTTTGTAATGGGTGATGACTCTCTCACTGGTTGGCTGTGTGTGTGACCTCACAGGCCCTTTATAAGCCCGCTTCAGGCAGCAGTCGCTCTCTTTAACCTGGCTCCCTAGCCTGGGGTAGCTGAGCCAAGCTGATGGATAGTCCAGAGAGGTAAGGAGTTTGGTAGTGAACACGTGGGTCTTCAGACCAGGTGTTCACTAGGGAGTTATAGGCAAGTCAGGGCATTATGTGAGTAGGTATAATAAAGGCTTTTAAGATTACATGTGGCTATTCTTGAGTGCGCTACCAGTTATTAAACTATAGTTTCAAGAAATCGTGGCCAGAGACCTTTGAAGGCCTCAGAAGAGGTGAGCTGGGTAGAGTTGACACTGCAAAGGTCAGTGGTCAAAAGTACTCTGTTGGGCATAGGACAATCTAGTAATTGTAACTGCCAGGAGTGCATGTTGCACACTCATATGAAATAGTGTTCCAAATCACTATTGATCACAGGAATGCAAATTAAGGCAACTCTGAGATATCACTACACACCTATCAGGTTGGCTAAGATGACAGGAAAAAATAATGACAAATGTTGGAGGGGATGTGGGAAAACTGGGATGCTGATGCATTGTTGGTGGAGTTGTGAACGAATCCAAGCATTCTGGAGAGCAATCTGGAACTATGCCCAAAAAGTTATCAAAATGTGCACACCCTTTGATCCAGCAGTGCTACTCCTGGGCTTATATTCCAAAGAAATATTAATGAAGGGAAAGGGACCTGTATGTGCCAAAATGCTTGTGGTGGCCCTTTTTGTGGTGGCTAGAAGCTGGAAAATTAATGAATGCCCATCAATTGGCGAATGGTTGAGTAAATTATGGTATATGAATATTATGGAATATTATTGTTCTGTAAGAAATGACCAACAGGATGAATACAGAGAGGCTTGGAGAGACTTACATGAACTGATCCTAAGTGAAATGAGCAGAACCAGGAGATCATTATATACTTCAACAATGATACTGTATGAGGATGCATTCTGATGGAAGTGGATATCTTCAACAAAGAGAAGATCTAACTCAGTTCCAATTGATCAATGATGGACACAATCAGCTACATGCAGAAAAGGAACACTCGGAAATGAGTGTAAACTGTTTGCATTTTTGTCTTTCTTCCCAGGTTATTTTTACGTTCTTAATCCAATTATCCCTGTGCAACAAGAGAACTGTTTGGTTCCGCACACATATATTGTATTTAGGATATACTATAACATATTTAACATGTATAAGACTGCTTTCCATCTAGGGAAGGGGGTAGAGGAAGGGAAAGGAAAAGTCAAAACAGAAGTGAATACAAGTGGTAATGTTGTAAAAAATTACCCAGGCACATGTTCTATCAATAAAAAAGTTATAATAAAAAAAAGTAGTCACTTTTTTATGATAATGCAGCTAATATGTGTCTGAAGGAGTATTTATCTTAAATTTTCTGATCAGTTAATTTTAAATGGGGCATGGAATAAGTTGTGCTAATAATTGTCTGTGTAAATTTGCCTAAGTTTCTTCTATAATTTGGGACTCAGTTTCCTTATCTTTAAGATAAAATTCAAATCACAATAGGGAGTGGGGAAAAAAAAAAAACAAAACAAAAAACCTCTATACACAGTTTTGTGCAAATAAAATACATTACCTAGAGATAATGCAAAAATTAAGCAAAATAAATATCTTGATTTAATTTCAGAAAAAGAAAGCTAAAAAGCTGAAAACATATAACAACATGAAGGAATCCCTGGAGATGGCCCTATTGGGTAAGATATGTAAATAAAATATGTAAATAATTAAGTAAACTATTTAAATAACTAGGTCCATACAAAATCTAACAAGAATAGGTAAAGTTTGTCTGAAAGAGAAGAAATTAGTACCTAGATGAATGAGTAGAACAGTTCTTCCAAAGAGTGTGATATTTTAAAATATTAGGGAATCATACAAAAATATTTCAAACCATGTGTTTACATTAGTTAGTTATTATAATCATTTCTCTTGAACAGCCTACTTTGGTTAATATAAAAAAGATATCTATCTATCTATACACATACACACATATGGGTATCTATATATGACACACTTTAGCAATATGGGTAATGAGGAATCACTAGAAGTTTTTCCAGTAAACACAGGAGTAAAGCAATCATGAGTCCTTTGTCTTGTTATTTCATATTTTATTTTATTTATTTTTTACTGTTTTTTATTAATTTTATAATTATAACATTTTTTGACAGTACATATGCATAGGAAATTTTTTACAACATTATTCCTTGTACTTCCTTCTATTCCGAATTTTTCCCCTCCTTCCCTCCACCCCCTCCCCTAGATGGCAGGCATTCCCATACATATTAAATATGTTATAGTATATCCTAGGTATATTATATATGTGCAGAACCAAATTTTGTTATTGTTGTTGTTGTTGCAAAGGAAGAATTGGATTTGGAAGGTAAAAATAACCTGGGGAGAAAAACCAAAAATGCTAACAGTATACACTCATTTCCCAGTGTTCCTTCTCTGGCTGTAGATGATTCTATCCATCACTGATCAATTGGAATTGGTTATCTCATATTTTAGAAATGTAGCAATAAAAACAAGAGAAAAAAGTTAGACATAACTATTGTAAAAGAGGATACAAAAGTAGCTCTATTTTCTTATGACAAAGTAGTTTACAAAAACAACCCTAGAAAATCATTTAAAAAACTATTTATAAAATTCATAGTTTCAATGACACATAGCAGGTTACAAAATTGGCATTACCAAAATTTATTAGTTTTTATATATAGCAAAAAAAGAAGAAATCCAAGAGGAAACAATAGAATTTATTTAAAATAAGTACAATACACAAAAAATATGTGGGATTAAGTCCCAGATGATTCAAGGCGGAATGAAGATATATTACTAAAAACACTTTTATTGTTAAAAAAAAAAAAAAACAAACACTTTAAAAATATATGATGGGAACTTAAATAACTGAAAGGATATTTAGTGCTCTGGCTGAATCATATAACTAAAATGATGACACTGGTTACATTACTTTAAGGATGTCATAAAAACCAAAGTCAACAATTTAGTATTCTGCAAGCCCAATAATAACAATAACAGTAACAAACAAGAACTTGACAAAAACTCTCTATTTTTTAAGAACTTCTAAGAAAATTGGAAAGCGTTTTGGTAGAAACTAGCTTTATGCCAATGACATTTACCACATATTATAATAAGATAAAGTGGATGAGTGACTTGAATATTAAAAATGATCATAAAAATTAGAAGAGAACCAACATGGGTATTTTCCACAGCTATGATTAGGGAGATAATTATTAAATAAACAAGGAATATGGATGGTATAAATAATAAAATATAGAGTTATGATTACATGAAATAGAAAATATTTTGCATTAATCAATACCTTTAGTATCACAGGGAATGATGTATTGAAGAAATATATATGTGTCAAGGATCTATGCTAAATATCCATTATCAATATTTAATGGGTATTTAATACAAATGTATAAGAAAAAAACATTCCCAATGGATACAATGGTTAAAGTATATGAACAGTTTGCAAAAGAATTATAAACAAAAACAAGCTTATGAAAACTTGTTTCAAACAATTATCTTATTATTAATAACGAGAATGAAAAACAAAATGATTCTTAACTTTTAACTCAAACTTAGAGAATTGATAAATGTAACAAAAGTTGTGAATTATAAAACTTGAAGTTATATAGAAAGATAGTCTAACTAATACAGTGTTGATGGAGATGTGAATTGTTCCCGGAATTTCAGAAAGTAATTTGTACTATGCTAAGAAAATATACAACCAGAGACTGGATCTAGGGCTTCAACATATAATATAATTCACACCGGGCAACAGAAATGCGATTTTGTCCATGCAACAGAACAACTTATATATATATATCTCATGCTGGTTTATCTATCATTTTCTTTATTTATAATTATATATTATAAATTATATAATATACAATCATTGGTGTCTACCATTTTGAGGTTTGGCAAAAAAGTTACATATTTTTTTCTCATTTTACCTTTACAATCATTCTGTGAGCTCTTTCATTAAATGCCAACTTTAGATTATGGCCATCATCTGCCTTCTGTTCTTGCTGACAAGATGCTGAATGCTGCCGAATGAACTCCCACAACTCTACTAAATGTACTCCTATAAATTTATGGTACCTACTATCAGCTGATTAACTCTCTATTTCACCATCAATAACATTTATTCAAATTTTCTTTCCTCATGCTACCTAAACTCTTCAATATACTCCCTCTCAGCAGAAATATTATTTCATAATTTGCTGTGAAATTTGAAACTAAGAGTTTCTTCTTTTCCCCAGTTTTGCATCTCAAATTTCCTTAATATCTTTATCCTTTCTCTCCTTTTTTTCTCAGTTTGTAGAAGAAGAGATGGTCTTCTTCCTTTCCCAAATCTAGCTCTTCTTCCTCTGCTGTTGACCCCATTCCCTTCTTTCTCTTCTGGGAACTTGTATTTAATATCTTTATTTCCATTGTATATTCTCATAATGCCTTTAAAGGCACTCATATCTCCTTGGGTTTTAAAAGAAGGTCTTCAATATATTCAGACTGCTATAATAGCATCATTGTCCTCCTTAGTCACAATCTCTTCCCTCTCCATATTTCAGAAGATCCTCCTAAATAAGTGTGGTGAAGGCTACCATCTCCTTAAAATTAAGTTTGTTATCTATAATCATTGTCAAAGGAAATACTAAATTTTACAGATTAGTAAATGTAAAGATGTTCTTTTTATGGGCAAGTAAACTGAGACAGATTTTGTAGGATGTGTGAGAGTAGGGAAAGTTATTTCTTTTTTATTTATTTATTTATTTTATTATTTTTCTATCTCCAACACTTTGCACAGTACTTGACACAATTGGTGCTTAATAAATGCCTGTGTGACTATTGGTCTAACATTTTATCCAATATGCCATATAGCTTCTATCTGTACGCATTTAGCTTCCAGAAACTTTTCTTTATCTATAAAATGACTGGTTTGATTGGACATTATAAGCTCTACAGTCTTTTCTAATTCTAAGTCTAAAACAAAAATTTCCATTCAATGGCATGGTCCAAGGAAAGATATTGGATTTTTTAGATACTCTGACTGATTTACATGTGAAAAATACCTCAGATTCTCATGATATTGTTTGTCTAAGAGACTGCACACATTTAGTGGGCTCTTATATTTAAGGGGAAAGTAGAATGGCATAAGATTTCATATTTTGGAAATACCTTCGTATCCAGCTAGTCTTATAGTCTTACCCATTTATTTGTTTGTTTGTTTGTTTGTTTGTTTATTTTTCTTTTCCTTTTTTTTAACTTTTTTTATTAATTTTTATAAGTATAACTTTTTTTGACAGTACATATGCATAGGTTATTTTTTTTTTTTTACAACATTATCTCTTGTACTGCCTTCTGTTCCGAATTTTTCCCCTCCTTCCCTTCCACACCCTTCCTAAATGGCAGGCATTCCCATACATATTAAATATCTTATAGTATATCCTAGGTACAATATATATGTCCAGAACCTAATTTTGTTGTTGTTGTCGATGCAAAGGAAGAATTGTATTTGGAAGATAAAAATAATCTGGGAAGAAAAAAACAAAAACAAAAAAAAGCTCAAAATTTATACTCATTTCCCAGTGTTCCTTTTCTGAATGTAGCTGATTCTGTCCATCATTGATCAATTGGAATTGGATTAGCTCTTCTCTATGTTGAAGATATCCACTTCCATCAGAATACATCCTCATATAGTATTGTTGTTGAAGTGTATAATGATCCCCTAGTTCTGCTCGTTTCACTCAGCATCAGTTGATGTAAGTCTCTCCAAGCCTCTCTGTATTCCTCCTGTTGGTCATTTCTTACAAAACACTAATATTTCATAACTTTCATATACCATAATTTACCCAACCATTCTCCAATTAATGGACATCCATTCATTTTCCAGTTTCTAGCCACTACAAAAAGGGGTGCCACAAACATTTTGGCACATACAGGTCCCTTTCCCTTCTTTAGTATTTCCTTGGGATGTAAGCCCAGGAGTAGTACTGCTGGATCAAAGAGTATACACATTTTGATAACTTTTGGGGCATAATTCCAGATTGCTCTCCAGAATGGTTGGATTCTTTCACAACTCCACCAACAATGCATCAGTGTCCCAGTTTTCCCACAGCCCCTCCAACATTCATTGTTATTTGTTCCTATCATCTTAGCCAATCTGATAGGTGTGTAATGATATCTCAGAGTTGTCTTAATTTGCATTTCTCTGATCAATAGTGGTTTGGAACATTCTTTCATATGAGTGGAAATAGTTTCAATTTCATCATCTGAAAATTGTCTGTTCATATCCTTTGACCATTTACCAATTGGAGAATGGCTTGATTTCTTATAAATTAAAGTCAATTCTCTGTATATTTTGGAGATGAGGCCTTTATCAGAACCTCTAACTGTAAAAATGTTTTCCCAATTTGTTATTTCCCTTCTAATCTTGTTTGCATTAGTTTTGTTTGTGCAGAAACTTTTTAATTTGGTGTAATCAAAATTTTCTATTTTGTGATCAATAATGGTCTCTAGTTCTCCTTTGGCCACAAATTCCTTCCTCCTCCACAAGTCTGAGAGGTAAACTATCCTATGTTCCTCTAATTTATTTATGATTTCATTCTTTATGCCTAAATCTTGGACCCATTTTGATCTTATCTTAGTATGTGGTGTTAAATGTGGGTCCATGCCTAGTTTCTGCCATTAGTCTTACAGATTTAAAGAAAAAAAAAAAAAGATCCCATACAACATATTTGAGAAGTAACAATCTGCCCTTTGTGTGTAGATTTTAAGTGAAAGGAAGCCATCATCTCTAGAGGCAATCATTATAATTTTGGATAACTCTTATTCTTAACAAGTTTGAACTGCCATTAAGCCAGAATTCTCCCATTTGCAATTTTCAACTGTTGTTCCTTGTATTCTTTAGCATCTTCCATATCTGTTATTTTGTTTTGTTTGTTTGCCTTACAGTGATGATAGAAACAAGGTAGCATGATAAATCAGGTCAAATGCATGGTCTAATGAAATGGGACTCATGAGAATGAGAAAAAGTATTATTAAGGGGTTAAGGGTAAAAATTGTGTCTCCCTTGACTTAAATGAAACCAATTCTATGTAATGATTTATTAGTTTGAGATGCCTTTATTTTACCTGTGTGGTTGTAGATATAAGACAAATCATAATGTTCTGATGATGGTCACAATAAGCCAGCTTCTAAGGTTCCCAGGAAAAACTAAGCAACCCCCAACAAACATTATAGTAAGATGCCTTTAGTGTTTGTCCATGTCAACTAAGAACTTTGGATCGTGGCCCTTATTAAATTAAATTAAAAGTATATAGAAAAATGAACAGGTAAGATTTAATTAAATGCTTCTTTTTTGACAGATATTGTGTTTAAATTCTGGAGATACAAAAGTTATAAAAAATATAGGAACATTAATTGAAAAGGCTGAGGTTTGTTTATCTGAAGTTCCAACACCCAAGAAGGTAGGGACACAGGCTTTTCCTCTCTATTCATTAAATTCCATTATGCTTTTATAAAATAATCAATCCACAAAGAGAAGAAAGCTGTTTTTAAGGGGTACATAGGAATTCTTATGCTGATCATTATTCATTTTGCTGTCCAGAATGACTCTGCTAGTTGGTATTTTGATTTGACATTCCTTATCAATATTGAGACACAATTACTGTTATTTCATAGTTTTACTATGTGTACAGAGAAAAAAATCTATTATAGTTCTCAAATAGTAGAATTATGGTAAGAACTGCTTAACCATCTACACTGGGAAACATAATATAATTAAATTTTATATTATATTGCTTTGTAGTAAAAGTCCTTATATTTTAACCTGTACAAACATAGGAAAAGCCAGGAATGACTCCTCTACTGACTTGATCATGCTCAATTTTGACATATTCATGCATTTTCCTATCAAGTTCTTTATATCTGCTAATTATATATCATTACTGCAATTTCAGTGTTGTGCATTTACCCTGTGGCTCATATGTACCAAGCATAAAACTGCTGTGGGATCATGTAGAAGCTAGGAAGTCAGAAGCTATTCTAAAATCCTCCATGGAAATAAGTAGATTTTATGGTGGAGAAGATTAAGTTTGTTTTGAAGATAAATTAAGGGTAGCCTTTTGCCATTTACTTCCTTATTCCTAGTCTTTCAATCTCTAAGACTCACCTAAGATTGGCTACATGAAACTAAAGCAGGTGACATTTTAAAAAATATTGCCAAATAGAAAGATGTCATGTTGAATACATTCTATTTATCTGAAATAGCAGATATGTATTGCCAGACATTATTTTTCTCCTTTTACAAAATAAGAGCTCTAGTTGGTGATGAGAGACATGAGATTTAATTTATTAGTCTTAAGGACTACTTTAGAGGTGGCCAGGCTGGGAAATTGGTAAACCCTTGGGTCAGCTATGTTTTGGGCAAGCTTGAGTTGATTGTGTTTACAAATGGAAACATGATTGCTTTGGAAAGATTCTGATAAGACACCTTTAATATATAGCTTGAACTATTGTTATCAAAATTACTATCCTAATAATGAATACATATATATATATATATATATATATATACATATGTACATATGTATATATATATATATATATATATGTATATATTTATGTGTTTGTGTGTTATATATGTATTTATATGTGTATTATATAGTTTGGTTATATGTCTATGTATATATGTGTGTATATGTTTGTGTGTAAGCATACATAGTTATCTTTTTTCTTAAAGAGGACCAAAAATGATATCATTATGTTAGAGTCAAGTTGCAGTGTGTCCAATGGTGGCTGATTGGAACAATATATGTGTAGAATACTCTGATACAAGACAGACACAAAGAGCCCCTATGAACATTTGGGATAGCTTCTCTAACTTTGTGCAGCTCTCATTTCTTCTGAGCTAATTCAATCCTGATTTGCTCATAGAGCACAGCACTTTCTCTAATGAGGTTTGCTATACCACGCAGTACTGTGCTGGTGTCTCCCACGTCATACAATCAATTCTAAAGTTCTTAAAAGATACCTGCAGATTTTTCTGGCTTCACTTTTTCTGACAACCTTTTGTGCACTTGGCCTGTTTGAGTTCACCATAAAATAGCCTTTTTGGCAAGTGTACATTTGGCATTTGAACAATGTACCTGATGTTCATGCCCAGCCATATTTGGGTTCTCTACAGTAGAGTTGAAATGCTTGGCAGTTTAATTCAAGAAAGGACCTCAGTGTCTGGTATATGATCCTTCCAGGAGATTTTCAGAATCTTAAATGGAAATGATTTAGTTTCCTAATGTGATGCTGGTATACTGTCCAGTTTCCAGAAGCATACAATAATGAAGTCATCATCTGGTTTACTCCTGGCATTTCTCATGGAGGTGTTATATAGTAAACACCATATCAATTGTTCCTATGTCTCTTTTGAAGTCACACTGGCTCTCAGGTAGATTACTTTTTTCCATGGGTAAGATAAGTTTATTAAGGAGGACTCTGGCAAGATATATTGAAGTCAAACAGTCAAACACTCTCAAGGTCCTCTATCAAAAAATAAGATGTTCTAAGGCCTTCAAAGGTTTTCTTCGTAAAGACCAAAAAAAAGTAGAGAAAAATAAGTCTTATTTATATAAAAGATGACTATAGAAAAAGGCACCTAAGAAAAATGATACTGTTTTAGAAGACAAAAGTGGATATTTGGCTAAATTGAGCTGAAATCTGAATATTGAAGTTTAAAGTACATGGAAATTGTAGCATCTTCATTTGGATTTAGCAAAATCAATTTCACAATTTAAGGATGTGGAAGAAACAGGTAGATAACAATCCATGTCAAAATTAGGTGGGTGGTTTATTGACAATTATATTGATACAACCATTATCTAGAAAAATAAAAGGGATAATCTCACTTATACTTAGCACTATTAAGGTCATATTTTGAGTATATGCATTATATTTTCAGAAGGAAAAGGGAGATCACAGCCAAAAGAAGGTGACCAAAGTATATTTGAAATTATAACATATAGATTTTTGGAAAAATCTGAAGGAGGAAGAGACAAACATTAATTGTCTAGTAGGTGTTAGGTATCATATAAGTATTATCCTATATGATGCTCACAAAATCCATTTTGTAGTTCATGAAACTAAAGATGAGCCAAACTTTAATTGACTTATCCAAGCTCACATATTAAATGTCTTAATTCAGATTTGAGCCTTCATGACACTAAATAAGAAAGTGGAGAGGGTTCAATCAATCATACACTCAGAGAATCAGTTTCAGGATTCAAAGGAACCTAAGGTTATTTAATAGATCTAATTTCTGAATAGGAAGTCCCTCTACAAAACATTTGGATGTCATCAATGCCTCCCCAATGACCATAAGAGGTGAAATTGGAATTATATACCTGAGTTTATTTAGCTGGAATCTTTTGATTTAAAAAGAAATGGAGGCTAAAAGGTTCTATTTACCTGGGAAAACAAACAAATAAACGACAAAATCATGAAGAACTAGTCTAAGTATAAAGAAATTTATCATAGAAAAGTTAGCTAAAACGTTAGTTTCCTTATTCCCCCCCCCCACAGTAACTAAAAACAAAAACAAACAAAAACTAGCTAGAGCAAGTGCATATATGTTGGGAGTTGGGACTGAGATCTGAAAAACTCCATATCTTGGAAATTTCAGTGTAACAGTGAATCTCATGTTTTCTTTGCACTGAAAATGTGGACCATTGTATCTAAATATGATGCAGTGCTAGGATTAATAATTTTATAACTATAACACTATTAATGTATACTTATGCATGTAATTTTCATCATTTATAAGTTTAGTTAATTTATGATCTATCATTTCTATTCTAATTTGTACAGGCTTTTCACTGAAATTTTAGCTAATTACAGATCCAAAACCTTGGGGCTTAATTTGACATATGCTTGCTCTTTCAAAAATCCATTTGGGCACAGTTTTCTATCTAATGATTTTGCAGTTTTGAGGGGAACAAAACAATATGTTGGGCTAACCTTTAGAAATATTCCCCTATATATGCATGCTCACCAAATATACTAGTACCTGGTAGCTGTTTGAGCTTTGTATACCAGGAAGTTATACTAATTAACCTCACCAAACAAAGGTTGTTCCAGTTTACTAAGGTAATTATAAGTAAAGTTCTCTATTGGAAATGAAATAGAAAATTAATTCCAAAAATATTAAAAGGAAAAGGAAAAATTTTAATAAATATTTGAATTGGTTTCTTTTAGGAAAAGATTGGACAAAAATAGTGTTTTTAACTTGTGAATCATTTGGAAATGCCCATATTTTATGGTAAAAATATTGATTACCTTTATGATAGTCACATATGAATGTCTTGAATTTTATTTTTCTATTTATTTGTTGATTCTACCTCCATTTCTCTTACACTTCTTCTTTTTCTCCAATTACATAAGGGATATCCTCAACCAGACTTTCACCTCTTACCTAGACCAAGTAGTTTTTCTACCTCCAAACTGATTTTACTGCCTCCAACCTCTTACTTTCCTGATCCAACTTCACAATCAACCAAATTTAACATTCCTTAATCAAAAATTTGAGTATGTCAACACCTATCTACAAGTCTTCAATGGCTACTGTCTTGAAAATAAGATATTGAATCCTCTACTTGGAACTTAAAATCCTTTACAATTTGACTATGGTCTACCTTTCTAATATTTCATATTACTCTCTTTAACACTAGAAGTAACAGTTGTATTGATATTTTCCATTTTAGTCCAGTTCTTCCGATGATTGTTCTTAGATATTATTCTGTTTTCTCTCTCTATGAATTTGTACTTTTGATCACTTATGTCTTAAACATAATTCTTCTTCTTTGCCTTGTAGAATGCTTAACTTTCTTCAAACTATACTTCAAGTAGCACTTCCTATATGATGTCCTTCCTGAAGGTATGTTTCTACTTCTTGCATTGTTACTAACACTTTCTCTCTCTCTCTCTCTCTCTCTCTCTCTCTCTCTCTCTCTCTCTCTCTCTCTCTCTCTCTCTCTCTCAATTATTTAATATTATTTTGTATTTACATAGTTATGTGCATATTGCAACTCTTCAAATAATATATAAATTCCTTGAAGGAAAGGACTTTTTTTGTATGTTTGTCTTTGTATTCTCAGTATTTAACACCATATAGGCCCTTTACAAAGTAAGCTTAAAATATTTGCTGGCTTGATTTTCACAATCCAGGAATTTTACTTTTTTAACTCTTGATTTATCACAGATATAGGAAATATAGCTTCTCCCATTTCCTGCCTCTCCCTTTGGGCAGTCTTGTACTATGGAAAATTTCATTTTGAAGAAGTAATAAAGTGATAAGTTTAAGGTCAAAGTTTCAATTATATTTTTCTTTCTTCTATTCTCTACCCCCATTATGAATCTTAGTCTCAATAGGGAAAAGAGAAGGAAAAAAAATCCTCTGTTGACTCTTTCTACTTCATTTGCAGAGCAAAGAGTAGGATTAAAAAATCTCTCTCCTCAGAAGTTTCTTGTTGAATCATTCATTTTTTGAGATAGCTAGAAGGTCTCCTATAATTAGGAATCAGGGTTGTTGTTGTTTTTTTTTTTTTTTTTTTTTTTGTTGTTGTTGTTGATGTTGGTGGTGATGGTGTTTGTTCACAGCCTATAATAAATTATTTTTACTGTTGATGGGGCTATTGCATAATGTCTTTAATGTAAATTCATTTGAAGATATAGATGACTATCTCATGTAGTTATTTCTCTTAGGCTACCACCAGATTTAAAGCTTTCAGGCTATACAATTGACCCAGAATCCCTTACAACTAGTATTGAATATGAACTCTTATATAATCACAACTCTTTTACTTAAATTCTTATGAGAACTATTTGAACTTAAATGTAGGGGTTTGCATTTACTATATGACTATCCACTAGCTCCCCATGTTAGTACACCTTTGCTAAACTTATAGAGATGTACTCATTCTGACTCCTCACAGGTGAATCAATGCTGGAATATTAATATTTCTATTGCTATATCAGATGTTGAGGATAGACCATCCCCTACCTTCTGTGCTTAATCTGCTAAAGCCACAAGGCACATGATCTAGTACAAGGTCTTGCACACAATATTTGCTTTTTGAATGAAACTATTAATGTTAAAATCACTATAAAAAAGATATTGAGATTTAATGACTATAGTCTCCTATTTTCAGAGAACTGTATAATATAGTAACTGATTTCTAAGATCACTATATATTCATTTGTGCATAGACAATGTAAGAAACAACATCACATAGAATGTCAGCCTTGGAGAGAGGAAGTTTTGGATTTAAGCTTCACTTCTGGCAGATATTGGCTATGAGTCTTTGGGCAAATCATAAACTGCTCCAAGCATTAATTCCCAAGGCAAGTATTAATTACATTTTATTCCCCAGGCAACTGGGGATTATATAAAAATTACACTTGAAAGAGTAGTAGCAATCTACATTGATAGAAGAAGTTTCCTTCACCAATGAAAAAGTATTATGTATACAAAATGAACCACATATCCTTGTATTTATTGCCTATATTGCTATAATAACTTTTATGTTTATTTTATGTAGCCAATAAGCATTAACATTTCTTTCCTCCAGAACCTGGGAAGATGAGGAGATGACTAACTTTTCTAATATAGTTGATTTAGTTACATGGAAAAAGTGTCATGCATTTAACATTTTAAAGAGGCCTGATATAAACATTTATGCAAGAGGAATGTGATCAGCCTACTTAATGGCCATTTCAATTTTTAGTCAATTATAGGTTTTTTTTTTAAATGAAGATAAAATGACATCTGAAAATTACTATCTTTCTCCTGAAATTTAAATGTGGCAAAGGAATGAGCAATTAGCTATCCTAAGAGATCACAAAGTTTCTTTCTGACTCTAACATAATCTCCTTAATAAATGCCCTTCTGGGATGACAGAATGGAAAACCAAACAAAAGATGACTTTATGCTAAGTCCTTGGGAATTTCTATTCTAAAACACAGGAACTATTTAAAAGAAACAGGTGAAGTATGCCATGTTTATTGACTTCAAGAAGTTTATAGTCTTGCTGAGGAGGTATTTAGCAACTGGAGATTAAGACAGAGGCAACAAATAATAGAGTGTTAAAATAGCCCAGAAAACATGTACTCTCAAGACATGATTTTTCTAAAATAATTAACACAAGCCCCCAGTTCTATCACAATTTTATCCCAAATTTTCCTATTTAAATGATTTAAAAATATATATTATATATATATATATATATATATATAATTAAGAGCTTACAATTTACCTTTGTTCATTGTTATTTGCATATTGTCTCCTTTACATCATTCCTTGACATCATTCAATTATTAGGTTCTCCCAAGTTGATAGTTTTCTCAGCATTGAGAATTCAATAAATATTAAACAATCTAGACAGTATTGATATTTGACTATATCCAGAAAACTACTTATATGCCTAAATCCTGAATGCAGTTTATATGAGAGCCAAAAGGAGATTGAAGATATCTCTAATGTACAAGGTCACACACAGGCTCCATTATTTCTACAGAAAGCTATGAGCTTTTGTGAAATAAGTGACAGATATTTCTGCTTATAAACAAAATACATTAAGAACTAATTCAATTATCTCATTTTTAAAAGTCTCCTTTCTTCAATATTTTTTGAGTTTTACAGCAAAAAGTACTTTATAAAATTGTCTAAAATGAAGTGAACTTTTACATTTCTCCATTTTTCTTTGTAGATATTGACAGTCCAATGCATTTAGAAAGAATAAGCTAATTGTTTTTACTTGTTTTATTTTTTGGAAAGGAACACTCTTTAAAAGAATAAAAATGAATTACATGGGAAACTATTCTAGCATTCTTTATTCATAAAATGCAGGACATGTAGTTAAATAAATTCAAATTTTATGGATAATTGTTTTGTCTTCCAGTCAACTGAAACACATTTAGAAGTATTTATTTAAATGTGTTCCTTGGTTTTACTTATGCTGTATTCAGTACTTTTCATAAATCATACATGATTTTTATTGAAATTTTAGGTTACATCATTTTTCTTCTCTATTTACCGAATTTTATCTGTTTATATATGAAGAGATCTGACCCCATCAATTTTCTTCTGTGCTCTACTGAAATTGTGGGGACTTTTCTGCCTTTGACAGGATTTTTATGTCTCTTTCTCTCTCTCTCTCTTTATATATATATATATATATATATATATATATATATATATATATATATATGTTGCATATGCTAAGCATTTTTTTCTCCTGTGAAGAATGTCTTAGCATTGTCTGAATTCTGTCTATCAATCTGTCATTGGGGTAGGAGGGAAGAAATAGTTTGTCTTAAACAAACAAGAAAAGTTTCAAATGTTTAAATAATGGAATTGTGGATGATGGGATGTGTCAATTGTATATCAAAGCAGAAGCTTGACACTATTCTTATCCTAGACAATGAATGAAAATATAATGAAAAGAAACACAAAAATTACTTTCCAAACAGAAAGGACAGGTAAAACTTGAAGCCAAGTATTTAAAGATCTTTAAGGATTTTGTTCAGACTTCCACTTTTAATAAGCTTATTTTTTTTGACTTAGTTAACTGATTAGGCACAATAATAATTTGTAATTTGTTAACTCCTTCTATTATTTCTTTGCTTCAGATGAAAGCAGAGAGTTTTACTGTGGGAAGGAATAATACATTCTTTAGAGTAGCTTGCATGAGTGCCGCACACAACTTCTAGAGGCAAATATTATTTTCCAATAAGTGGAGAAGCATATTTTCCTCTTGGGACCTATTACTGATAGCTATCAATTTTAACACTCACTGACATGTATGAGATTAAAAAAGAAGAACATGTATTGAAGATGGAAAAAAATCTTTATGACAGGCTCTAGATCAAGACTAGAACTCTTGGGTCAGGAACAGGTTCTCAATTTCTGTACCTTGGTGATGAAATGAATTACTTTTTATATTTATAGTAGCTTCATTCTTTCTGATTTATAAATTCTAATAACAATATTGGAATTATTTTGCCTTTTGTTATATATAAATCATTCAACATCATTTCATTTAGATTTCACAAGAAATTGACAAAATAAATTAAATTGAAAAGTTAGCAAATAAAAGTTGATCAGTGAATCATAGTTTGTTTAAAATCATAAGCTTAAAAATATCTATTATGCCTAATTTCTTTAAAAAAATTCCAGAGAATTAGAAACTATGGGGTTCCAAGGGCTGTTTCCAAATAATTTTAAAGATAATTAAATAGGCCCATGATTTGACTAATTCTTGATATGACCTTGTCCTGTGAAGTCTCCTTGAGGCAAGGTCATTATAATTCTATTCCCCATTTTTCTGTCTTGTCAGATGGATCTGTGAAATTCATTGCTTAACCCAAGTTCCTCCCTTAAATGTTTTAAAGGCGCCAAATGTTCAAGTGTAACCAAAAAAAAAAAAATACACATCTGGTCATTTTGCATGTTATTTATAGCCTTTCTGATAGAACTGTAATTGATTCAGAAATGTAATTTACAGCTCAGCACCTCCGTTTTAAAGCTTCATTTTAGTGACATCCACCAAGAGAGTAATCTCACTTTTGTGGTGAAGCAGAGATAATAATTGTGCAGAATTTTTTTATTATATCTTCATGCCTTTGCATGAAGTTTTTACTTCTCCTTGTCCTTCATTTGTGAAGTGGGTGATATTCATGTCAGCCACACTCTTTTAATTTCACAAGATGATTTATGGACACATAAAAGGATTATAAAGTTGATCAACAAGCCTGGGGGCAATAATGGATGGCAAAGCAATGTTTCTGTTGCCCTCTTTTTTAATTGCTGATTCCTTAAGATGATACTCTCCAATTTAAATGAGCTAATTGTTCTTTTCTATGAAGTGGAGCTTGATATTTAGTGCCTTTTTGGAAACATAGTTAAAAGCTGAATTATTATTTTTTTATCCAATGAGAGTAATGAAATTTATCTTTTCTTTCCTTTGTTTCAGCTCAAATATAGGGTGATAAAAAAGCTCAAGAGGCCCTTATAGTGTCACTTTATTGTTACTAGGGGGCACAGAAATATTTCTTCTAACAGTAAATTACAACCTGAAAGTTGAAATGTTTTGAATTTTTGGCTATCACTCAAAGTTAACACTCAGTTTTGTTTTTGAAAATATCCTAAGTAACAAAATTCAAACAGAGATTTTAGGGGGGGAAAACCCAAGTAAATAAGTGACAGTTTAATGCTAACATCCATTTATTGAAGATTTGTGCCAGATGATTTCTACTGCTTTTTAAGAATCTTAAAATTTAGCCAGACATTTCAGAGTTAAATTTGATTTTATTCTTTGATTACAAATTAGAGTCATATCTTTGATCACGAGATTAAAAATGCATACAAACAAATTGTTATTTTTTTTAAAGTTGTCTTCTGTATTTAATTAATTGTGCCCTCTATTATTTTCCTGTCTCTGTTATTTTAGGAGTGTAAAATAGTAATCCTATATCGCATTGAACTGTGTACATGTGCTGGCCATGACCCTCTCTTTCAAATTGACTCAATACCATCTGCCTTCCAAAGATGACACTGAATGTGAACTCAAGTCTATTGTTGAATTGCCTGGTATGATCTCTAAAACTATTAATTTGAATTTTATTCAACCTGGTTCTTGTATCAGCTTCCTGTTTTCTGAATGATTGTTATGATTTCATATTTCTCACAAGTAAACAAATATATTCTATGGGGCATCTAGATGGTTCCTTGGATAAAGTGCCAGTCCTGAAGTCAGTAAGACATATCTTCCTAATATGGTTAAATATGGTCTCAAATACTTACCAGTTGTGTGATCCTGAGCAAGACACTTAATCTTGTTTGCCTCAGTTTTCCCTTCTATTAAATGAGAAGAAAAGATCTTTGTCGTCTTTGTCAAGTATCTTTGTCAAGAAAATCTTAATGTCATAAAGACTTGGACACAACTGAAAATAACTGAACAACTCTATAAGAAGAAGCAGATATCCAAATTTTAGAAATTCAGTGCTGCATAAACTACAAAATGATAGAACTATGGGAAGGACCTTAGATATATCTTACTCCCTCCTCTCATCCATCTCATATGAGCAAACTGAGGCAAGATGAATGGAAAGACACATTTGTAAATGGCAGCCTTGTGACATATATTCTAAACCCAGTTCTACTTCTATTAAATTATGACTAGTCTCTCAAAGCTGTGAAAAGAGCCATGAAGTCAGTTTAATTTAATATTTCTTTGTCAACTTTTTACATTGTATCAGATTTTTGCCTTCTCTAGTCAAACTAAGATAGGCATAAATATAGAGATCACACTGTATGATGGTTCAAATTTTTCAATAATGCCCTTAAGAGAAAAAAAAGGAAAACAATTTTAATTAGAAATACAAAGTCAAAATGGTTTAAGATTTTTCTTCTTTCTCTTTCCCACTGTCTCCCACTTATGCAGTTATACTGAAATATGTATTAATAACAAAATAAAACATTAGACATCATGGAACAACAGAGGATTTTATGTTTAATTCACAAATCATATGGAATTTTCTAGCAGTCTTTCATATAACACAATGGCCTATAGAATACTTTAGATGATTTCTCATATCTCTGATGCTTCTTAGTAGGAATCTCACTTCTATCTGAAGCCTCATTATTCCTGCTAGTTCCTTCCCTCTGGTAATATCTCTAATTATGTTGTATAGTTCTGGTTATGCATAGCTATGCTAGATCTTCTTGAGAGCAGAGATAATTCTTCCTTTTTTTTTTTTTTTGTAGCCCCCACTGCTGCACATTGTCTGGAATATAGAAGGTACTTAATAAATACTTATTAATTTAAGTCATTGTCCCCATTCATAAAATTTGAAAATTTTACTATGACACTTACCAGTGAGTTGTTATTGACTCTTTGCAAGCACATGATGACAAAGCCCTATGCTTTTCAATTTTATTTACTTAAAATTTAAAGAAAAAGAAAAAAATTACTTTGTGCACAGCAGAATATGAAAGGATTCAAAATATGAGACAATTTCCATTTCAAGAAAGCCTATATAATAAATGCTACACAATAAATAGTTTCTTTAGGGCTATCTAGTTTCCCTCCAAAAACACATGAAACTGAACTTCTGGACCAAGTGTGATAGAATTAAATCACTCTCCAATTTACTTAGAGTGGAAAAAACTTCAAGAAAGGTCAGTCTCACTGGTGTGAAAGGGTGATCAGCCCAGCTCAGATGCTCTGGAAAAAACAATGAAAGGGTCTCAATCACAGCAAATCAGCTACTGAGATACTTGGACCTGGCTCAATACAGAAGATCAGTGGAACAGCCTCCAGTTCCAGCTCTGAAGGCAAACTGGGAAACCAGGAAGTAGATAAAGAAAGCTACTCCCTGCAAATACCAGGGGGTGCTGTGCTCAAAGCCAAGGCTCAGCGCTGCCCAGGAAGCTTGAGACAGCTCCCCTTTTACTCCAGGAACAGAGCTAGATCATAAAAGTTAAAAAAAAAAAAAAAGAGGTGGGGGGGGAAGGAAATGAGCAAGAAACAAAAGAGAACCTTGACCATAGAAAGGTACTATGATGATGATAGGGAAGACCAAAATACCAACTCAGAGGAGGACATAATATCCACAAAGGGAATCTCAAGGAGTGATATGAATTGATCTTAAGCTCAAAAAAGCTTCTTGGAAGTGCTCATAAAAACTTTAAAAAGCAAATAAGAGAGGTGGAAGAAAAAATGAGAAAAGAAATAGGAGGTATACAAGAGAGAGTTAGCAGCTTAGAAAAGGAAGGTAATTTCTTTAAAAATTAGAATTGGCCAAATGCAAAAAGAAATCCACTGAAGAAAGTGACATCTTCAAAACTAGAATTAATCAAATGGAAAAAGAGACACAAAAACTAACTGAAGAAAATACACATCAAAAACCAAAATGGTGCAGATGAAAGTTAATGCCTATATAAAACATAAAGAATCAGTAAAATAAACTAAAAAGAATGAAAAAAATCAAAGAAAGTGTAAAATATATCATTAGAAAAACAGCCAATCTGCAAAATAGATCCAGAAGATAAAAATTTTAAATTATCAATCTACTTGATAGACCATGAACAACAACAACAACAACAACAACAACAAAAAGAAAAGAACCTGGAGAGCGTTGCTCAAGAGATCATCAAGGAAAACTGCTCTAATATTCTAAAAAAGCAGAGATGGGAATCCTCATTGGAAGAATCCATTTATAACCTTGGAAAGAAAAATCATAAGGAACATTGTTGCAAAACTCTAGAACTGCAATCTCAAGAGAAATATACTTGAAGCTGCCAGACCAAAAAAAAAAAAAATCAAATATCAAGGAGCAACAGTTAGGATTACCCAGCATCTGTCAGCTTCTACAATAAAAGATCAGAAAGTCTGGAATACCATATTCTGGAAGTGTCTATCAGCAAGAGTGAGCATCATCTTTCAGGGGAGGCAATGAATCTTCAATGAAATAAGTGAAGTTCAATCATTTCTATTGAAAAAAAAAAACAACTAAACAGACATTTTAATCTACAACCACACAATACAAGAGAAGCATAGAATGGTAAATAGAGAAGGAAATATATATGTATATATATATATATATATATATATATATATATATATATATATATATATATATATATATATACATATACATATGTATATATATATATACATATGTATATACATATGTATATATATCATTTAAAGTTAAACTGTTTGCATCTCTAGATGAGAAAATGACATTTATAACTTTTAAGAACTATATCTGTTACCGAGGGAGAGAGGACAGAGAGGCTTTGCTAAAATCATCCTGCTGGTCATTTCTTACAGAAAAATAATATTCCATAACATTAATATACCATAACTTACTCAGCCTTTTTCCAATTGATTGGTATCCACTAAATTTCCAGTTTCTGGCCGCTACAAAGAAGGCTGCCACAAACATTTTTGCACATGTGGGGTCCTTTCTCTCCTTTAAGATCTCTTTGGGATATAAGCCCAGTATTAACACTGCTGGATCAAAATGTATTCACAGTTTGATAACTTTTTAAGCATAGTTCCAAATTGCTCTACAGAATTCATTCACAGTTCCACAGTTCAACAATGCAACAATGTCCCAGTTTCCCACATTCCCTCCAGCATTCATCATTACTTTTCCTGTCACCTCCAATCTGAGAGGTGTGTAGTGGTATCTCAGAGTTGTCTTAATTTGCATTTCTCTGATCAATAGTGATTTGGAGCATCTTTTCATATGACTAGAACTAGTTTCAATTTCCTCATCTGAAAATTGTCTGTTCATATCCTTTGACCATTTACCAATTGGAGAATGACTTGATTTCTGATAAATTTGAGTCAATTCTCTATATATTTTGGAAATGAGACTTTTATCAGAACCTTTAAATATAAAAATGTTTTCACAGTTTATTGCTTCCCTTCTAGTCTTGACTGCATTATTTTTATTTGTACAAAACTTTTCAATTTGATATAATCAAAATTTTCTATTTTGTGATCAATAATGATCTCTAGTTCTTTAATCAAAAATTCCTTCCTCTTCCACAGATTTGAAAGGTAAACTATCCTATGTTCTTCTAATTTATTTATAACCTCATTCTTTATGCCTAGATCATGAACCCATTTTGACCTTATCTTGGTGTATGGTGTTAAGTGTGGGTCTGTGCCATACTAATTTCCAATTTTCACAGCAGTTTTTATCAAACAGTGAATTCTTATCCCAAAAGCTGGGATCTTTCAGTTTGTCAAATGCTAGATTATTAAAGTTATTGACTATTTTTTCCTTTGAACCTAACCTATTGCACTAATCAACTAGTCTATTTCTTAGCCAATACCAAGTGGTTTTGGTAACTGCTGCTTTATAATATAATTTTAGATCTGGTAAAGCTAGATCACCTTCATTTGATTTTTTTTTTTTATTCATTCCCTTGAAAGTCTTGATCTTTTGTTCTTCCAAATGAATTTTGTTGTTATTTTTTATAGGTCATTAAAATAGTTTTTTGGGAGTCTGATTGGTATAGCACTAAATAAATAGATTAGTTTAGGTAGTATTGTCATCTTTATTATATTTGCTTACCCTAATCAAGAACACTTAATATTTTTCCAATTGGTTAGATATGACTTTATTTGTGTGAAAGTGTTTTGTAATTTTGTTCATATAGTTCCTGATTTCCCCTTTGCAGATAGATTCCCAAATATGAGTACCATGTCTATGTCATAAAAGGAATTTGGTAGGACTCCTTCATTCCCTTTTTTTTTTTTTCCAAATAGCTTATATAACATTGGAGTTAATTTTTCTTTAAATGTTTGGTACAATTCACATGCAAACCCATCTGGTCCTGGGGATTTTTTTCTTAAGGATTTGATTAATAGCTTGTTCTATTTCTTTTTTCTAAAATGGGACTATTTAAGCAATTTACTTCCTCCTCTGTTAATCTGGGAAGCCTATAATTTTGAAGGTAGTCATCCATTTCACTTAGGTTGTCAAATTTATTGGCATAAAGTTGAGCAAAGTAACTCCAAATTATTGCTCTAATTTCCTCGTCATTGGTGGAAAGTTCTTCCTTTTCATTTTTTAGGCTAACAATTCAATTTTCCTCTTTCCTTTTTCTAATCAGATCTACCAAAGATTTATCTATTGTATTTTTTTTCATAATGCCAACTCTTAGTTTTATTTATTAATTCAATAGTTTTTTTTTACTTTCAATTTTATCAATTTCTCCTTTTAATTTTAGAATTTCTAATTTAATATTTGATTGGGGGTTTTACTTTAGTCTTTTTTTAGCTTTTTATTGCATGCCCAATTCATTAATCTTCTCTTTCTCTAATTTATTCAAGTAAGCCTCTTATAATATAAAATTTCCCTTTATTACCACTTTGGCTGCATCCCACAAATTTTGGTAAGTTATCTCATTTTTGTCATTCTCTTGGGTGAAATTATTAATTGTGTCTATGATTTGCTGTTTCATCCAATCATTCTTTAGGATGAGATTATTTAGTTTCCAATTACTTTTTGGTCTATTTTTGTTGAATATAGTTTTTATTGTATCATGATCTGAAAAGAATGCATTTACTTTTTCTGCCATGTTTTTTTTCTGGCTGCTTGTAATATATTTTCCTTAGTCTGGTAGTTCTGAAATTTAGCCACAATATTGCTTAGGGTTTTTATTTTAGAGTCTTTTTCAGAAGGTGTTCAATGAATTCTTTCAATGTCTATTTTACCTTCTGATTATATTACCTTGGGAAGTTCTCTTTGAAGATTTCCTGTAAAAGAGTATCTAGGCTCTTTTTTTCATCATAATTTTCAGGAAGTCCAATAATCTTCAGATTATCTCTCCTAGATCTATTTTCCAGGTCTGTCATTTTGGCAAGAGATATTTAACATTTTTTCCTATTTTTTTCGTTTTGCTTGATTGATTCTTGATGTCTCAAAGAATCATTCATTTCTATTTGTTCAGTTCTGACCTTTAATGAGTTATTTTCTTCATTATTTTTTTTTTAATTCCTTTTTGTATATGTTCAATTGAGTTTTTAAGTGAGTTGTTTTGCTCTATGGAATTTTTTTCCATTTCATTAATTTTTTTTAAACTGAGTTATTTTCTTTTTCCAATTCACAAATACTATTTTCCTGGGACTTTTTTTATCTTTTCCAATTCACGAATCCTACTTTCCTGGGAGTTCTTTATCTTTTCCAGTTCACATTTCAAGAAGTTGTTTTCTTTTTTACACTGTATCAAATTTTTCTTTAAGTGAGTAACAATCCTTTTTTGTACTCACTTGCATAACTTCTCTTTCCTTTCCCCATGTTTCTTCTAACTCTTTTTAAAGATTTTTTATGATTTCTTCTAAAAGAGCCTTGTGTAATGGGGACCAGTGTACATCCCCCTTTGGAGTTTTGTCTGAATACTGTCTGCTAATAGTCTCCTGGGGTTGAAAACCTGTTCTCTTTCTGTATAGAGGTTATTGATCATTAGTGTTCCCTTGGCCTTCTTACTCATTTTTTTTTTTAAAAGCCCTTAGAGTCTGCCTTCAGGGCAAGGAGATTACCAGCTTCTTCTGCAATGCAGGGTTAGATATATGGACAGTAGCTGTCCTGCAAATGAGTTCCTAAGAGCAGCCTAGCTGCAGAAGTGTCCTGGGAACAGCCCACACTGGAAGTGTCTCTGCCTTGGGAATAGTCTCATGGATCAGTGGCTGCCCTGGGGCTAGTGGCTGAGTAGTGAAAATGTCACTCCCCTGGGCAGAATCCCACTGTGTGGGGATTAGTGGCTGCCCTGGGAAGAGCCCCACACCAGAAGTGTTTCTGCTCTGGGAAGCACAGCTATGCTGTGGAAGTTCTATTGCCTTGGGCAGAGCCCTACTTCTATGCAGATTTGTGGCTGCTCTGGGCAGATTTCCCCCTCCCCCCCCCCCCCACTCCTTGCAGTCCTGCCTGCCCCGGGGGCAAAAGCTCTGCTGCAGCCTGTACAACTGTACTGTAGTCTGTGCTGATTCACTCACTTCCAGTTTTGCATGGGTGTAGCCAGATCCTGTTAGATTCTGGTGTTTTTTGGAGTATACTCTACCTTTGGGATTTTTGTAACTTCTCTGCTGATCTACTACTTTGCAACCAAAGCAGAGCAGCCAACCTGTGGTAAAGTCCTCCTAATAAAATCTCTACCCATGCAGAGATTGCCCCTGCCCCAGTCTGCTCAATATGCTGAACTCTAGTTCTGTCTTTCTGCCTATCTCCTGCCAATCAGGACAAACTTTTTCTGGTGATTCAACTATATGAATGTATCCAACAGAGGATGAATTAAACATATTCTGTTTGGTATCCAAGAATAAAATTGAGAATAATAGATAGATGGTGTGCAGAAACAAATTTTGATGTAGTTTAAAAGAAAACTTCCACACAATTGAATCTATCTGAAAGTAGAATGGATATCAATGCCCCCACCTGTTGTGCCTCAGTTTTCCTCAGTAACATTCATCAAATAAAGTCTGGGATTTTTAAACATTGAGAAATTATGAGGTTAAAAATAGCAAAAAACAAAGAAACAAACAAATAAACAAAACAAAACAAAACGAACAAACAAACAAACAAACAAAAAAACAGTTTTACATTCCTTTGGCAACTCTTGAACCTACTACAGATAGCGACTTTGTCCAACAACTTTTTCTTTTTCATTCACACTTTTATGGGCAAAAATATCTTAAACTAGAAAAAAATGAATAATTCACCACACTCATAGGCATTCTCATTTTAACTATGCCCCTTGTTCCTAATTTGTATTCTGGGTACTAGAGGTATGTGTATGTATGGTATATAGAATGAGGTAGAAGAAGAAAATCACATATGGATATGTTGTCCTATGTATAATGTAACTTCAATTTCTCAAATAGACTTCAAGCAAGAAACAAACAGAATGACCTGCTATTGCTCTCCTTTCTGAACCTTAATTAGCAAATATTTGTCCTTAGCGAGAAGGAAGTGAACAACCACTAAAGTTTAAACAAGTCATAATCTACATCAAAGGAAAACAGTAATTTCTTTTTCAAAAGCACATGGGATTATTATTATTTGATTGGGTTGTCAAGGGCTCACCTATATCATTGGCTACCCACTAAATCCACAGTGTTTTTCAGCAAACCAAAAAGTCAAACTTCTTTCTTTACTTTGCAAAGAGTCACTTCAAGAACAGTCAATATGAATTTAGCTGACATGACAGGACTGTGGAGTAAGCCCATTTAGGATCCGTGGTGCCAATGAATTCTCCTGTTGGTCAATTTCCTTTTACTATGCGTCCTTGGCTGGCTTTTCAAAAGTTAATCCTTGTTCTTTCTGTCTCTTTTTCACTTCTTTCTCTCACTACAGTGTTTTTTATTGTCTGTCCTAGAGTGAGAGGTCTTGCCTCCCATAGAAAAAGTCAGCACTAAATTTTTGATGTTTAATAATACTGATTAATTTTCCTGTAATGTTTCAATATTCATTAGTAATGAATTTTTATAAGTTTTGATCTTTGAGGCCTTTTCATAGGGAGGAGAGAATCTATTCTTAATCAGATAGTCTGAATTAGAATTAACCTTGTCAGTCTGGAATTGAAGAACATCAAATGACATTTAAGGACTTATGAGGTCAAAAATAGGACTTCCCTACTGCTTTCATATATTAATATTTTGTCTATAGTTGCTCTCACATCCTAAGTAGTCAAAGTCCCTGAAAGATAAAAGTAACTAAAGAAATCAATTAAATCAGCTAAAATCTTATTATAAAATGTAGTTTGAATATCATCTTTTAGATGTCATTGATCATTGGGTCAATCCTTCCATCACATGTGATTCTATATGGGTGCTTCTTTCACCAATGGAGAGCATAGTGCCTCTCATAGTGCCTCTATCAGTGAATAGGTGATCTTCATGAACTCCATGGCTGAAACATCTATCTTTTCAAAGACAGCCTGATAATGTGCTATTACAATCTTAGATGATCTAAACTTTTGGCAATAGAAACAGTCTATAATCAAATCAATGCCAAAAACTTTTCTAACTTATTTGTTCCTGTAAGTGTTGTCTGTGGCTTTTCTTTTATACTGATTTATAAATATCAATGTTTATCTAAAGCCACTACTCTAGACATACTATCAATTTTTTTTCATTCTTTATATTTGATCTTAGCATCTTCCATTTGAAGAAACAAATAATTCTGAAAAAGAATATTTACTATCAACCCAGTCACGTGGTCTTTGATTTTTCCTTTTTTTCAATTACTAGTTTGTGTTAATTATACATTAATAGTATGTCTAAGATTCTTCCTTTCTTTTTAATCTTCACTACCACTATCATAGGAATTTATTACTAGCCCAAAGAATTATTTCAATGGCATTTCAATGGATACTCATGACTCCAGTTTCTTCCCTTTATAATATACTTATCCTACAATGTTATCTTCCTCTTATCTAGCCATGTCACTCTGTTGCACAACTTTTTTAATGCCTTCATATTTTCTATGGAATAAAGATAAAATGCCTTAGCTTGATGGCATAGCTTGATATACAAGGCCTTCCATAGCAGCATGATAGGGTGGAAAGAGTTGTAGTTATTGTTCATTCTTCATTTTTTGAGAAGACCAAAGACCAATGACATCATAGGGTGATGTCTTGACTTGTGCATGAACTAGATTTAAGTACGTCAGAGTTATACAAAATTATCAACCTTCCAGAGTTCAGTTACAAGACAAAGTCAAGAAGACTGATCTAGTTTGGGATAGAATGAATGACTTCATTTTCTTTGATGTTTGACCAAGCTACAAGCATTTCACAGCAGCTGCTTTAACTGCCTTCATGTTTTGTGCTTGGTGTAGACATCCCTCCAACTTACTGTCAAGTTTGTAGCTTATTGGTTATATTCAACTTGATTTAACTTTTCTACCCAGATGGTTTTACCAGAGTATGGCCATTTTGGATGCTACAACTTTATGGAACCCCAGGAAAGAATGGCTCTCTATGTGCTGTGAGGAAAGTACTGAATTTGCAACTAAGCTCTGTTGCCTACTGCCTGTGTAACTTTTGACAAGCAACTTAATCTGTTTGAATTTCACTTTCCTCACCTATAAACTAGACTATTGAGTTTAATGACCTTGAATTTCCTTTCTAAGTTCTAAAGTTAACTTCATTTCAATCTTGTCTCACAGTACTACTTTCCACAAGTACCATGCTCTACTCCAATTCTACTATTGCTTGGTAACATCAGTTAATTTCACAAACTTGCTTCCTTTTCTATAAATTAAGAATACTAGTATTTGCATTATTTTCCTCATCGGGTCCTTGCAAGAAAAATGTACATATTTTCTGTTACAGAAAGTTTCTTAACCATTATTGCATATCATGGACTACTCTACTAATCTTTGTGAATTTTTAGACAGACACCTTCTCAGAAACAAGCTTTTGAGGGAGATGCAAAATTTCAGTTAATTATAAATTAAAATGCACATGTATTGTTCATTCTCTTAATGAAATACACTGACAAATACCAGATAAGCTCCTTTGACCTATTAGAAACTGTCACATTATACTTATCTTGTATCAGTTATTTAAATCCAGTGACTGAATTTCAGTTTTCTCCTATCCCTACCACAGTGGTAAAGTATATATCAGTCTTTATATTTTCAAAATTAATCTAGGATAAAACACAATTTTTTGTGTTCTTTATTTTTTGTTTCATATATGTATATATGTGAAACATATATATGTATATATCTACCTATATACATATATGTATATATGTGTGTGAATGTATTTTATAAATATATACAGGCCCATAAATCATATATATAAGTATATATATGTATAAACACATATAGACTATTTCTTCACCCAACAATTCTTTAAACATAAAAAAGGAATTTCAGAATTTTATGAATTTCACCCCAAAATTTTTTGAAATTCACCCTGAACTCCACCACCTTAAGAACAACTGTATTTACATAAAATATAATTAAAATTATTATATATTTTAATGTTGAAATCATTTGCCTTTTGGTATTCCTTTCTCATCTAAAATATTAAAGTGATAAAAGGGAGTTACAATATGAACTTAAAAATTATTCTATTAACATGCATTTCAAAAAATTAACCTCCTTGAAGAACTCTTAATGTAGTAACAGCAAGATTATATAATAATCCAGAGTGGTAAATTTAGCTCTTTTCAGCAATGTGGTGATCTAGAAAAATTCAAGTAGACATGGTATACATAATATCATTTACATCCAGAGAGACAACTGTGGAGACTAAATGTGGATTAAAGCATAGTATTATTATCTTTTTTGTTGCTATTTTTTTTTATGTTCTATGCTTAGTTATTTGTGTATTGTCATCTCCCATTAGAAGACAAATTTTGCAAGGTCAGGGATCTGTTTTTGGTCTTTCTGTGTATATCAAGTGTTTATTGCACTGCCTGGCACATAGTTGGCACCCAATTAATGCTTATTGGCTAATTTTACTGGTTGAGTTATAGTATGAATCATAAGATGTCAAAGCCACTCTGTACCTTTCCAGATTATGGGAGATTTACCATAGTGAAGGCTTTTAGATAGTGCTTAAAGAGATCCCTCCTCTGCCTTTCCCTATGAAGCAATGAGAGTACTGTGCCATGAATCTGAATATGAGCAGCTGGCAAGACATAAATATAAACAATGCAATGCTTGAACTTGCCAAAAGTCAATATATAAAAAAATTACATAGGGTAAAACTTACACCAACATAAATCTTCACTGAACATCTGGCTTTCAAAATGAAGAAACTTTCAATCCACTTTTCCGCAATGAGAGAGGCAACACACTTTATAAGTCATTAGAAAGAGAGATAAGAGAAAGTTCAATTGCATTATAAAACACTAACTTGCTTACATAAGTTTAGGGTCATAATTCATCCTTAATAAATTTCATGAGAGTATGTGAAAGTTCTGATTCTTTCCTATGGTCCACACACACAATGACTACAAAACTTCATCCAGTTTTCTCAGGAATATGTATACAGGATGCAGTCTTATTGGACCAAACCTAGAATTTGAGGTTGACCTGTGCAGAACATATTTCAAATATTGTGTTACGTTCTTGATATAAAATTATGTAAAATATATTATTTAGCTGGGGATTTCAAATCTCATGCTTTCTCTAATTTCTTTGATTGTTAATGACATTAGGATTTGAATAGATAAGTGTTTCTTCTTGCCCTTTTAGAATTTATAACCTTTTATAATCCCTTATTATTTTTAAAATATAGTTTAGTGTATTTATCTTTTATCCATTTATTTTACCCATAAATGTAATTAAATGCATTTGCCTTTTTATATTTCTCTAGACCCCTGTGTTTTTATTTCAGTTTCTACAGAAATCATTGGAAATGCTCTATTTAATTAAAAGTTCATTTTCCAACCTGTAGGCTTTTACTCATGTTGCTGGAAAAGTTATGATAGTCTTATTAACTTCCTTTATAAGAATCTCTTCTTTCATCTAGTTTACCAAAAAAAAATAATAATAATATACTAATTGCTACCTAACTTTAATCATTGAATAGATATGGCTTTAGTAAACATTCCTTACTTAAATCCAATTCATTTGCATGTCATGACACCATCTCCCTGATTGTTTTTTCAACAATGAAAGACAAACAACAACAACCTTTATAAGAAAAATGTGTGATCCTCATGGTAGTCCTGAGTTATTGAACTCTTTCTTTCTAGATGCTTGAAGTATATTTTTCTTTAGAAAGACCTGGATTTCAGTAATGATATTTCTGAGATTTTTCATTTGTCATTTTTTACAGGAAGGAAATGATGAATTCTTTGTGTTTTCATTTTGCCCTCTCATTAAGTCTAGAAGGTTTACATTCATGGCTTGTTTCAATATGCATATATTTTTGATAGTTGTGAAGTTCAGTAAGATAATTGATTTTTTTCTCCTTGACTTTTTTGTAGATTGATTATTTTTTTTTATATTATATGCCTCATGTTTCCTTCTATATTTCTATCTGTTGATGCTGTTTTATTATCTCTTTGTCTCATAATTTTTAGGTTTATTTGAGTAAGGTTTTGTACCATTTTCATTTAGGTTTGGATTCTCCTTCCAAGTATTTCCTCTGATTTCTCAATTATTTTCTTATTCTTTCTTTAGAGATATTATTTATTTTATAATAGAACTGATTTTTTAAACAAACCTCTTCATTTCTTTTTAGGGATTCTTGGTGACTTGGTTAAGATATATTATTCCTTTAGATTTTGCTTGTAGACATTATAGTTATTCTTTTTTTCTTTGTTTATGTTTTGCTCATCTGAAGTTACACAAGAACTCTTTAATCTAAAAAAAAACTTCAACATTTGTTGTTGCCTGTTTATTATTCCAGCCTTATTTCCCAAATTGGATATTTTGTTAGTATCAAACTCTGTATAGTTCTAAGGAACAATTCAACCATATTTGTTTCTGATGTATATTCTCTAAAGTCTAATTTCTGCTCTCTCAAGATATTGAGTTCCATATTATTTAAGGATCTCAGGGACATCTCAAGCCAGAGTTATGTAAAATAGCAGTGCTCTAAATGATTGGATTTAGGGGGAAATCTTATCACTGCCTCCTGTTCTGAACTTTGCAAGTTCCCAATCCTAGTTTGCATCTGGACAGCACAACTGCATTCTTTGTCCTGTTTGGAGATCTAATAAAAAATGTCAACCCATCAGCTAGATAGAGGTATCATTGGGTTCAGAGTGACATAATGACATGCTAGCCCCTTTTTTTTTGAGTTTCCACCTTGGTCACTTAGCTTAGACCACAGCTAAATTCGGAGGGATAAATCCATGACCTTGTCTACAGACTCCTGTTACTGCTCCCTGAATTATATATAGCCCTAGGCACAATATTGGCTACTGTGATTGTTCCTTGTCCTCTTACATAATTGTAAACCTGAACCTGGTCCCCAGTTTGGAAGACTGTACATCTTTCTTCCTGTTTTCACACTCTCCTTAATGCCTATAGCTCTCCAACTTTCTCCTTGGGCTCACCTAAGCTAGAAAAAATGACCTATTATAGCATTTCTCCTTGGATTTCCTGGTGCTTTGCTTTGCTTTTTATTGAAATCATATAATTGTGAGAAGGAACTATCTCTACCATATTTGCCAGGCTCCAAAGAAGAAGGTAGAAGATTTAGTTATATGGAGAATGGGAGTGAGAATGAAAATATGAGGTAGAAAATTGAGCATGACTCAAACCCAGTACGAGAGGAGGGCTATATCTAATGGCAACTGATAATGCAGGTAAGGAAACCCCAGGTTTTATGTGATCTTGGGTGCAAGGTTAACCCTAGAGAATTGTGTCTGATCCTAGAAGAGAAGATATTGAGCTTTGTTTTGTGACAGTTTAGAGAGATTAATTGAGTGTTGATGGCAGGCAAAGACCGACATCCCATTTATTAATTAAGCACTAAAACTGTTGTGTTGTTTGTAATTCCTAGTGCCCTCTCAGGCAGCAATGTCACTAATAATTTGAAGCACACTATAAGGATAAGACACATATAACACAGAAGGCGCAATGATGGAATACTTTATATTTGAAATGGCACCTTTAAGAATTCTAAAAAGATCATTCTTAGGTCATGGTGGTGGGATACTAAAAGTAGACTAGGATTTAGAAATGTGACTGAGATCTGTATGCTTGTAATTGGGTTTGTAACAATGAGTTGGTACCTAGGTAGAGTATGATGGAATGAATTATCAGACATTTTAGACTAAAATCTAAGATGTAGAACTGTGCAACAAACTCAAATAATGTTTGCTACATACAATATCTTGCCTCAGTAATAATATTAAGGCAATAAACCTGATCAAAATCAGGTCTTTAGCATCACTGTATTCTGTTGTTGACAGAGGTTTCCTGCTTTCCATGTAGAAACACATCTAATAATGCTCCATCTTTTTCTTTCTTTGTCTTTAGGATTGCTCTTCTACAATATGTTCCCAATTGTCCTTGAAAACTAACTACCTCTGCTATTTCAATTTCTAAGATGATTCTGGATTTTAAGAGATGTCTATAGTCCAAATGTTTAATGTTTAAACTACTATAAATATGTAGTGTGCATTGACTAGCTAGAAAGAAATAAAATATTTAGAAAGGGATTTGATCTCTTTGAGGCATAATGGACCTGGGAAATTGTGAATGAAGACTTAGGGGCAGAACAGAAAAATGGGTAAGAATAAACCATTGTGGTTGAGCATATTTTTAATATTATATAAGCTTTAAGTGCAGACAAAGATGATTTGGATACTAACCAAACCTAAACCTAAGCCTCTGTAGAAAAATTCAATGATGACAAAATGAAAATGTCATGTTAACTTACATTTCAAAATTATTTAACTTAAGCAATTCTCTGTACCTTTGGAGAACGTATTTTACCGCAAAAATGAATATGAAAAGCTTTCAACATTAAAACTGCTTTATTGAGTGACAATTCTATGCATAATGCTTTAATCATAAAATGTATGGTTTATTTTGCATCCCATAGTTATCATTACCATGGGGATGAGGGTTAGCATTTTAGCTATATATAAAATAGATATATAAAAAAGAATTGCAATCCATCCATTGAGCTATTACTTATAAATAAGCCAATTTAAGTCAATAAGCATATATTAAGTATCTATGTACCAGACTACTATGCTGAATGCTAGGGTTTAAAAAAAAAGAGCTAGTCTTAAGTAGCTAAATTTTTTAATGTGTGAGAAAACATGAAAAAAACTGTGTACATGAAATATACATAAAGATAGGGGAATTAAATTGCAGATGATCTCAGAAGGAAGTTACTAATATTAAAAAAAAAACAAAAACAAAAAAAAAACAGGAAAGCCAAGGATGAGGTTTTAGCTAGAAGTTAAAGGAAGTTAGAAAAACAGTTAGAGGCAAGGAAGGAGTACATGTTAGAGGTGAGGAAGGAGGGCATTTCAGAGGTGGCTGGTGAAAATGTAGATAGAATTTCAAGTCTGACAAACAGTAAGAAAGGAAGTATCAATGTAAAATAAAGTACAGAGAAAAAAGAAAAACATAAGAAGATTGGAAATATAGTAAGAAATTATGTAGAGAGGTGCTTTGAAATTCAAAGAGAGGATTTTATATTTGATTCTGCAGGGAATAGGGAGACAGCAAAGATGGTTGAATACAAACATGTGAAATAGTCAGACTTGTGCTTTAGGAAATTCATTCTAGCAATTAAAGTAGAAATAAACAAGAATCAAGTCAGTGAGGATTTATTATCGACCTACTATTTTTCAGGCATTCTGCTAAGCACTAGAGATACAAGGAAAGCAAAAACCATAACCAAAAATAATGGTTCTTTCAGGAAACTCAGTTTAATGAAGGAGACAACATTTAAATACCTATGTTCAATACATACACACATACACACACTTTATATAAATTTATATATGTATGGATATATGTATATATATGAAAAATTGTAGATTATCAATAGAAGGAAGTAATAGTGTTCAATGGAATTGTGTGTGTTTTCTTCTAGAAAGTGAACTTCTAAGTGGGGCTTTAAAATGTCAAGGAAACCAGATAATAAAGTTGAAGAGAAACAGAATTCCAGGCAGAAGGAAAAAATAGCACAAAGACATAAATGTGGGAGATAGATATCATGTGTGAGGAACAGAAAGGAAGTCATTGTCACTGGATAGCAGAGTGCATAATGAAGAAGGGATGAGGGGGAGAATGAAAGATGACAAGAAAGGTATGAGGTGGGAGAGTGATAAAGAGCTTAAAAATCAAACAGAAGTTTTATGTTTGATCCTACAGTTTATAGGGGTCACTCAAGTTGATTGGATTGGAACATTCTCCATTATTGAGTAATTCCAGAGAGATTAGGCCTGAGTTAGGTAGCCAGATGGAAGTGTCTGAGTAGTTAAGAAACAGAGGGAACTCTGGCAGAGAGACATTTATTGGATATAAGGGAGAAGGGGGTTCACTAAGCAATCTGTACCACTTTGGAATTTTGCCTCAGGGTAGTCCAGAAAGAAATTGTCCTTTTCAGTCTCTCCTGTCCATGGTGGGAGGGACATATAAAGAAGTCCAGCAATTTGTCCTTGGTATGATTTAATCTATGAATTGATAGAAGACTTCAGTCTCTTGGGCTCCCCATCTGGCACTATTCATGAGAGGAAAGTTCAATGATGACAAAATGAAAATGTCATGTTAACTTACATTTCAAAATTCTTTAACTTAAGCAGCATTCTGTACCTTTGGAGGATGATTTCACTTGCAAGACTGAAGATGAAAAGCTTTCAACATTAAAAATGTTTTAAAGTTTGAAGTAGTAACAAATAGTGGACCCTTAAGAATAGGGATCAGAAATATAAACTACACTTCAGAGGGAAAAATACACAAACCATGAAATGAACTCCCATATGTCGATGTAATTATTCTTTTAGCTTGCTCATGGGGAAGCGATGTTGTATACTTGAAAAAATATTGGGATTACAATCAGAAGAGAACTAAATTCAAAACTCATCTTGAGAGGTTATGTGACCATGGACAAAACATTTGACTCAGATTTCTTATCTGTCCAATGTGAATAATCATTGAAAAACATTTATTAAATTCTAACTGCATTTAACAATGCTAATCACCCCCTTTTCATAAATATTCTCTCATATATATATATATGGTTTTTTTTTTTTTTTTTTGGTAATTTTACTTCATACTGGTTTTCTCTTACACGCTTGATAACTTCTTAATCTCTTTTGCTAGAGAATCGCCCCTATCATGTGCTCTAACTATTGGTGTTCACCAAGATTGTTAGGCCCTCTTCTATTCTCACTCTACATTCTCATAGTAACTTTTTTTCAGTTCTCATAGATTAAATAATCATTTTAGGGGAGGTGATTTTTACATTTATGTATACAGTTCCAATCTTCTACCTGAGCCTTAGTCATTCATCACTAGTTGCCTATTAACTATTTCAAATTAAAATAAATATTGGGGATATCTTAATCTCAATATGTCTAAAATTGATCTCATTGTTGTCTTCTACCCTCAAATATCTCCTTTAATGAATTCTCTTTTTCTTTTCTAAAAAAATTAATATAAAATTAATAGTATTTTATTTTTCAAGATACATACAAAGACAGTTTTCAACATTCTCCTTTGCAAAATCTTGTGTTCCAAATTTTCCATCTGTATTTCTAACATAGGAAAAACCATCCTCCTATTTTTTCAATTTTGTAATCTTGATATATTACAGAAATCCTTACTCATCCAATCAATTGTCAAATCTTTTTTCTATCTGTACATATTCTCCATGTGATGTTTTTTTCCTACTCCATAACTACATAACTACTCCCTTACTTCCTCTTCACCTAGATTGTAGAGTGGTTTGCCTCCCTTATTTGGTTTTTAAAGTCAGGCACAATCTGGCCCCCAAATTTCTATTTATTACATATTACTGCATATTTTTTTCTATCTACTATACTGTGCCGTTTAGTCAAACTGGATTCCCTCACTTGCAAAATTTCATACACACAATACAAACACACTAAACACTATCCAATTTGGAATACACACATATTTTCAAGTTACACTGAAAGCCCATTTGAGGTAAGGACATAAATCTCTAATTCACCCAGTAAACACAAATGTCTCATTACCTTTATAAGTTCCATTCACTAACTCATCCATAGAAGTAAAGGAAGAGAATGATAGAAGTAATCTAACTTTTGAAGATGCTAACTAACACACACACACATATTTATGTCACTTCAAGTTTTGTGGAACACTATACATATATAACATACACAAGATCTAACTTTATTCAAAGATTTACAGTTTGCAAAATATTGTATATATATCATGGCATTTTATTTTCAAAATAACCCTGAACTTCCTAGAAGTTGTAAGCAATTATTGTAAGCAATTTCTCCATGGTCAAACAGATGCATTAGTGACAAAAACTGAACACAGATTTTCCCAACTATTTGCCTAAATTTCTAGGTATTATGCTATGTTGCCTCTGTCCCTTATGGGTTATTGTCATCACTCTGCTTCTATTCTGCTGAATGGATATGGAATTATTCATATAGCCATATTCATTGGGCCCACAGAAATTTATGCTATCAAATCTCACTTGGGCTTCAACTGCAGTAAGATAATACTTGTTACCAATTATTTTTTGAACTCACTCACTGACTGTTTCTACCTTTTCTTTCACCCCCATCCCCATACTTTCTTTTCTTTACCTCTGTCAGCTAGATTTTGCTTTATCCTAAACTGAGAAAATAAACTAATTTGCTGTGATCTCCCTCTTTTTGTATTATATTTCATAATCACTAGGTATCATCGCCAATTGTCTGTTCATTTATTTTAGCCTGTTGTAAAGTAACAGACAGAATTTGAATCTGAGTCTTCCTCACTCTGAATCCAAATCTCTCTAAAACAACAAACACACAAGGGGGCAGAGCCAAGTTGGCGGAGAAGATACACGTGAATTTGTAAGCTCCCTTCTTCCCTCATTACCAATTAGTTAAATCAGCCTCAAAAATAACGCTGGACTGATAGAAACCACAAGGATTAGAAGCACAACTTATCAGCTGAAGAGAATCTGGAATTTCAACAAAAAAGGTCAGTTCCAAGGGGAGAAAGAAAAAAGGCCAGCACAGTTAGGTGCTAGCACACTGTGCCAAACAGGCTGGGGAGAACTCTGGGCTCAGAGAAGCCACTGAGACAGAGGAATCTGGCACAGGCTGATATCTCTTCTCTGCTTATAAAACAGCAGTTCAGAAGAGAAATCAAGCCACTTTAACATATAAAGCCAGATCCTAGAACCACCCCAATCCAGAAGTGACCTAACAGACCTCTGCACAGCTGTGCAGCCCTTTTCTGATGTCCGGGGCTTCACTTTGGGGTAGTTAAGAGCTTGAACAGCAGGGACACAGCCTGAGGCAATATCTAATCCACATAGTGCCAGGCTTAGCATGAGGCTGTGGAAATGGAGCAGCCACGAAATTCCCAGAGAAGCAGAACCTTTAAAATAAGGACCGCAGTTTCTGGGTAGACACTTCCAGTTTCAGCACAGGGGCTTTTCACATCAGCTGCTGATATCCACGCCTCACAGATGCAATGGCTGGGCTTTGTGTCGCCTTTTTTGTTCAGTCTTAAACCTCAGGGCAGTCACTAGGACACACAGTGAGTTCCTTCACTGGGCAACCCTCCCAGCGTAGCCTTACTAATCACCTCTGAGGCACTTCCAGGGAGGGGGAGGGAAAGTTTTATTAAAAAGTTAAGAGAGTTTGAAGAACAATGGGGAAAGGAAAGAGAAGCTATGAGAGAGAATAACAACGTTCTGAAATTGGAGTTGGAAAAAATAAATAATTCACAGAGATGCAGGGAAACAAAATTTGTGAATTAGAAAAGGTTAAAAAATCACTGGAAAGTAGGATTTCTAATTTGAAAAGATAAAAAATTCTCAAGAAAGTAGGATTTCTGAATTGGACAAAGAAAATAACTCTCTTAAAAAATAGGGAAATGGAAAAAAATTCAATAGAGCAAAATAATTCATTTAAAAACTCAATTGGGCATATCCAAAAAGAACTAAAAAAATGTGAATGAAGAAAATAACTCATTAAAAATCAGGACGGAACAAATAGAAATGAATGATTCATTGAGAACCCAAGAATCATTCAAACAAAACAAAAAAAGAAAAATGAAAAGCTGGTGAATAACGTCAAATACTTACGGGAAAATCTATAGACATGGAAAATACATCTAGGAGAGATAATCGGAGGATCATTGGACTTTGCAAAAACTATGATAAAAAAAAAAGTGCCTAGATCCTATTTTACAGAAAATCATCAAAGAGAACTGTCCAGAGATAATAGAAACAGAAGGGAAAATAGTCGTGGAAAGAATTCATCAAATACCTTCTGAAAAAGACCCTAAAAAAAAAACAAAAACAAAAACAAAACAAAAAAAAAAAAAAAAACTTGGAATATTGTGGATAAGCTGCAGAATTACCACACAAAGGAAAGAATATTGCAAGCAGCTAGAAAAAAGCAATTCAAATATCAAGGGGCCACAATAAGGGTCACTCAAGATCTGGCTGCCTCCACATTAAAAGATCAAAGGGCTTAGAACCTGATATTCTGAAAGGCAAAAGATCAAGGATTGCAACCAAGAATAAACTACCCAGCTAAGCTTAGCATTTTTTTCCATGGAAGAAGATGGTAATTCAATGAAATATTGAATTCCATATATTTCTAAGAAAAAACCAGACTTAAACAAAAAATTTGATCTACATGTATAAGACTGAAGAGAAACAGAAAAAGGTACACAGAACCCTTGAAAACTGTATCTTTGTTGTGGGTATATAGAAAGTACGCATGGATAATTTGATTTTACTGATATAAAAAAGGGGGAGTATTAAAGGGAAGGGGGTAGTATCAGAAAAAGGGGAAGGAGTGATAAAAAGAGGGAAACTACATCCCAGGGAGAGGCATATAAAAATATACCACATCTGAGGCAATTTAGAGAGGTGGAGAAACATTGTGTGAATCTTACTCTCATCAGAAGAGGCTCAAAGAGTAAATGATTGACATATTTGTTTTTCAGAGAATTTTCTCTCAACCCATTAAAAGGGGGGAGAGGAAAAGGGAAAAGGAAAAGGGGAATAAGGGAAGAATACAAGAAAAGGGAAGGGATTTCGAAGGAGGGGGGAGGGATACTAAAAAGGGAGGGCTGTACGTCACAAGTGGGGGTCCATAAATTAAATATTGGGGAAGGGGTTCAGGGGTCAAGGGAAAAAAGCATAATCTGGGGATAATATGATGGCAGGAAATACAGAATTAGTAATTTTAATGGTAAATGTGAATGGGATGAACTCTCCCATCAAATGGAGATGGATAGCAGACTGGATCAAAAGTTAGAACTCTACAATATGTTGTTGACAGGAAACACACTTAAAGCAGGGAGATATATACAGAGTAAAGGCAAAAGGTTCGAGCGGAATTTATTATGCTTCACGTAAAGCCAAAAAAAGCAGGGGTAGCTATCCTTATCTCAGATCAAGCAAAAGCAGAAGTTGATCTAATTAAAAGAGTTAAGGAAGGAAACTATATCCTGCTAAAAGGTAGCATAAACAATGAAGCCATATCAATACTAAACATATATGCACCAAATGGTATAGCATCTAACTTTCTAAAGGAAAAGTTGAGAGAACTGCAAGAAGAAATAGACAGTAAAACTATAATAGTGGGAGATCTCAACCTTGCACTCTCAGATTTAGACAAATCAAACCACAAAACAAATAAGAAAGAAATTAAAAAAATAAAGAGAACATTAGAAAAACTAGGTATGATAGACATTTGGAGAAAACTGAATGGCAATATAAAGGAATATACTTTCTTCTCAGAAGTTCATGGATCCTATACAAAAATTGACCATATATTAGAACATAAAGATCTCAAAATTGAATGTAGGAAGGCAGAAATAATAACTGCCTTCTTCTCAGATCACAATGCAATAAAAACTACATTCAATAAGAAGTTAGGGGTAAATAGACCAAAAAGTAATTGGAAACTGAATAATATCATCTTAAAGAATGACTGAGTGAAAGAGCAAATTATAGAAACAATTAATAATTTCACCCAAGATAATGACAACAATGAGACATCATACCAAAATTTGTGGGATGCAGCTAAAGTGATATTAAGGGGAAATTTTATATCTTTAGAGGCTTATTTGAACAAAATAGAGAAAGAGAAAATTAATGAATTGGGCCTGAAACTTAAAAAACTAGAAAAAGACCAAATTAAAAACCCCCAAACAAAAACTAAATTTGAAATACTAAAATTAAAATGAGAAATAAATAATATTGAAATTAAAAAAAAACTATTGAATTTATAAATAAAACCAAGAGTTGGTTTTATGAAAATGCCAATAAAATAGATAAACCTTTGGTAAATCTATACAGAAAAAGGAAAAAGGAAAATCAAATTGTTAGTCTTACAAATGAAAAGGGGGATCTTTCCACCAATGAAGAGGAAATTAGAGAAATTATAAGGAGTTACTTTGCCCAACTTTATGTCAATAAATTTGGCAACTTAAGTGAAATGGATCACTTCCTCCAAAAATATAGGCTTCCTAGATTAACAGAGGAGGAGATAAATTGCTTAAAGAGTACCATTTCAGAAAAAGTAATAGAATAAGCTATTAATCAATTCCCTAGGAAAAAATCCCCAGGACCAGATGGATTTACATGTGAATTCTACCAAACATTTAAAGAACAATTAGCCCCAATGTTATATAAACTATTTGAAAAAATTGGGGATGAAGGAGTCTTACCAAACTCCTTTTATGACACAGACATGGTACTGATAAAAGGTCGAGAATTGTAAGGGAACTAATGAAAAAAAAAAAGTCAGATGAAGGTGGTCTAAGTGTACCTGATCTAAAGCTATATTATATAGCAGCAGTCACCAAAACCATTTGGTATTGGATAAGAAATAGACCAGTCGATCAGTGGAACAGGTTAGGTACAAAGGACAAAAAAGGGTACATCTATAGCAATCTAGTCTTTGACAAACCCAAAGATATCAACATTAAGGATAAAAATTCATTATTTGAAAAAAACTGTTGGGAAAACTGGAAATTAGTATGGCAGAAATTAGATATGGATCCACACTTAACACCATATACGAAAATAAGATCAGAATGGGTCCATGATTTAGGCATAAAGAATGAGATCACAAATAGATTAGAGGAACATACGATAGTTTACTTCTCAGAATTGTGGAGGAGGAAGGAATTTATGACCAGAGGAGAACTAGAGATCATTATTGATCACAAAATAGAAGATTTTGATTACATCAAACTAAAAATTTTCTGTACAAACAATACTAATGCAAACAAGATTAGAAGGGAAGTAACAAATTGGGAAAATATTTTTAGAGTTAAAGGTTCTGATAAAGGTCTCATTTCCAAAATTTATAGAACTAACCCTAATTTATAAGAAATCAAACCATTCTCCAAGTGATAAATTGTCAATGGATATGAACAGACAATTCTCAGATGATGAAATTGAAATTATATCTACTCATATGAAAGAGTGTTCCAAATCACTAGTGATCAGAGAAATGCAAATTAAGACAACTCTGAGATACCACTACACACCTGTCAGATTGTCTAAGATGATAGGAACAAATAATGATGAATGTTGGAGGGGATGTGGGACTGGAACACTAATACATTGCTGGTGGAGTTGTGAAAGGATCCAACCATTCTGGAGAGCAATTTGGAACTATGCTCAAAATGTTATCAAACTGTGCATACCCTTGGATCCAGCATTGCTGCTATTGGGCTTATATCCCAAAGAAATAATAAAAAGGGGAAAATGATCTATATGTACCAAAATGTTTGTTGCATCTCTTTTCGTAGTGTCTAGAAACTGGAAGATGAATGGATGTCCATCAATTGGAGAATGGTTGGGTAAATTATGGTATATGAAGGTTACGGAATATTATTGCTCTGTAAGAAATTACCAGCAGGATGAATACAGAGAGGTTTGGAGAGAGTTACATGAATTGATGCTGAGTGGAATGAACAGAACCAGTAGATCTCTGTACACTTCAACAACAATGCTGTATGAAGATGTATTCTGATGGAAGTGGATATCTTCAACATAAAGAAGATCCAACTCACTTCCAGTTGATCAATGATGGACAGAAACAACTATACCCAGAGAGGGAACACTGGGAAGTGAATGTAAATTGTTATCACTACTGTCTATCTATTCAGGTTACTTATACATTCGGAATCTAATACTTAACGTGCAATAAGAAAATTGGATTTCCACGCATATATAGTATCTAGGTTATACTGTAACACGTGTAAAATGTATGGGATTGCCTGTCATCTAGAAGAGAGAGTATAGGGAGGAAGGGGAAAATTTGGAAAAATGAATACAAGGGATAATGTTATAAAAAATTACTCATGCATATATACTGTCAAAAATTTTATAATTGTAAAATTTAAAAAATAAAATAAAATAAAAAAGAAAGAATGGAGGACCAAAAATAAAGCACAAACATGTGGTCTAAAGCTAAAAAAAAAACACACCAAACACAGACACACAAAAATACACATATACACAAACACATATTTAAAAATGATCTCCCCTAAATAGAAATATATAGTAAAGTATATAATATGTAACTTTTTATTACTATACAAATATGTCTACATATATATAATACTTAACACATATACATATATACATGTTTTAGAGCTATTTTCCCTATCTTTCTTAAGTACCCTTTCTATTTTCTTATATACCATTTTAGGAATAGTGATACCGAATCTAAATATGATGATTCTACTCTCATTTATAGAGACACTACATGTTTAAAAAAAAATTTTTACAGGTCTTTTTCACATAGCAATTATGATAACAAAATTAGTACCACTTTCCTAAAGTCTGATTTTAAGGTTACATTGGAAGGAAATCCTGAAGTAATAAGCATATTTAGAGATTGCTAAATTATATTTTTTATTCAGAAGGCCAGAATCAGTCAACTAAAGTCTGAATTACATTTTCTATAATATGAAAAAATTAACTTGGGGGAAAGTTTGAAATAAATAGTTAGGATAATCCAATTTGGATGTCATCAAAGCATGGAAAGCAGTTTTCAAATCCACAAGAGTGAAGAAAAATAAGCATAAATTTTGCTGATGGCAGTAAGCAGAATTTTTTTTATATTATTGGCACTAGAAATAATTTTAGTAATTTTTATATATTCATATTAACTACCACTTCTCATTCTCAGTTTATGTAAATATATATATAAGAATCTGTATTTTTCCATGTTTTATTTTTGTTATGGTAGATCTTAGCTCATTCTTTTACCCCACTTATTTGGGTGCCCAGGTCTTTGGAGATTACTCTTCTCAATTTTCCAAAAGTAATCCCTAGGGCCTGCAAGAGATACTTAACACTTATTATTCATGAGCTTATATTATTTATTGTGCTTCCATATGTCAGTTGAACTCTCCCCAGTAGAAATTAAGCAAATAATACAAACTAACTTTGACAAAGAGATATTTACTTATAAAGTGCATCAAGTACAAAAATATAGCATCACCACATAATGGCAATACATTCTTCTCTCTACAACTGAAAGGATCAAATTTAAGTGGGTTGATGTATTTTCTTCCTCTAATTTGAGGGGGAGCAGAAAGGTACTTCTTCATCCTAGACATCCTTTTCTCTCTTTGCAGAATCCTTACCACATTGATATCTCAGTGAGCCATAATAAAAATGCCAGTCTCTAGCTTAGTAGGCTTGGTTCCTTGACTTGGTAGGCCAACTAGACTTACTTCAGGAAAGCTCCTCACTTGACTTGGCTACTGTTGCTAATATCTCTAGGACTTTGATTATTGATGGAATCAATATTTTGGTTTAATTATGGATAGATTATTGTTGTAGCTTCCTGTCTGAAGATATTCATTCACCTAGGTTCAAGAAAGAAAATAAAAACATCTGTAATAGGTATGATATGCATTTATTATGGGCCAATGACTGTCCATTGGAGAAATACTGTAGTAAAAACTACTCTCCCTCAGTATATGTCAGGATTGTAGCTTTTTTTCCTATTAAAAAGTTATTAGAGAAGAGACTAAGAGTTTACCCCACTATCTCAAACTTTTTTTATGTACCTCAAATAGCCTTCTTCTTAGCTTTCTTACTTCACATCTATCCCCACTATAGAATTTATTCAGGTGCCTGGAGTTTTCTCCAATTTGTGAATCTTCTTCCCCTTTGGTGGTTTGTTATGTGCGCCTCCATTTTGGGAATGGGCCAAAGCTGGCTATCCTTCATTAGTCTCATCTATGTAATAATCCCACTCTATGCAAGTTTTCTTTATGTGCTGTTTTTCTCCTATTTGTAGCTGTCTTTCCAATACTTAGTACAGTATCTGGGACAAGTTAATCTTGCCTCCATTCAGATATCAAAGTGACTTTCCCAAGATACTTGTCTCATCATGTTATTCTTATATTCAATATATTTCAGTAGTCTCCTATTTTCTTCAGGTTAAAAAATAAATTTTTGTGGGTCTTTTTTAAGCCATTTGCAACTGGTCCTTTCTACCTTTTAAACTTAAATATTACTCTTTCTCATAGATTCTTATGTTCTTTGATTCCGTGATACTGTCATCTTTGCTGTTACTTGAACACCTCTATTGATTCCTTAGACAGTCTATCATTATCCTCCATACCTGTAGTTTATCTTCCTCTTTATTTCTGTCCCCTGACTTCCAGTAAGTATTATTTAAAATTTTGTCTTCTGCAAATAACTTTTACCTGTGCTTCTTACTGTTAGTTAGGACTTTTCTCTAAGATTATCCAATTTCTCCTCTATATCTTTTATTTGTATATAGTTATTTACTTGTCTTCCTCAATCCCCATTGTATTGTAAACTCTTCTAGGATAGAACTTATTTTTATCTTTCTTTATGTTCTCAGAACTAAGTAAAATGTTTAGCAGATGATACGTGTTTAATAATGCTTGCTGACTTGATTTTTTAATGGCTAAGAGAATTTTGTTAGCATGAAGAAAAAAATATATAAAATAGTAATAATTCTTCAAAGTGGTGAAATAATTCTCTTTTATATCTCGAAAGCTGATTCACAAAGGTTCACATGAACTATTACAAAGTAGGCAATGGTATGAAGGTAAATACTTAACAACTGCTTCTCTGGGGAAAAATGATGATCTATGTATGTATCTTTCTGATTGTATCTATGTATCTATCCATTCATTTAGAGATAGATTTAGATATGCAAATGTCATCTTTTTAAAGTCTGTTTTGCCTTAATTGACATATTCTTCATTGCTTCTTTATGTCTATATGATCAATAAAATAATACAGAAAATACTGATATATCATTTACTGATTTTCACTTTGCCGAAATTTTCAATTTCAAAATTTTCAAAAATTTTCAAAATATGAATGCTCAAACAGGATTGCAAAGTGGTTGAAAGACAGTGAGAGAAAAACAAGTAGCATCATGAAGTATACATTACTTTTCTAATAGTTTTTTTTTTTTTTTAGAGCAAAGAAAGATGGGACTTCTGGAAGACAAAAGATCTGTTCCCTACTCCGTTCTTTTCATTTACAAACTTTAACAACCACTTGCTTTCTCATTTTAAAAAAAATATTATTTTGTGTTCAGAAATTTTTATCATTTTAAAGAAAAAAAATTTGCCACTCTAAAATGTTTGTTTTAAAATATGGATGACATATTTTTCGAAGAACTTTTCCAGTTATTTATATGACAATTTTTTCTTAATAATAATACTCACCATATTTATTACTTCACTTAGATGAAATAATCCTTGTATCATTTGCAGAAGTCCTAATTGTTCAGAATGAATGAATTGCAGGATTTTAAAATTCACTGTATTTATCATATTCTTTTTAATTCTTAAAAATCATTGATAGTTTTTTTTACTCTGTCAAATGTTGGAATATATCATTCCCATTCCTTCCAGACAGGCCTTTCTGAACAAAGTAATAAAAAGAGAAATTTAAAAAAATCTACTAGAAGTAACAAATATGCCATTTAAATATAGAATCCTATAAAGTTGTTCATCTGGGTGATTCCTCTTTTCTTTTCTTTTTTTTTTTTTTTCTTTTTCTCTTTCTTTTTTTTTTTTTTTTTTTTTTTTACTTCAGTAGCTTTTTTTTTTTGTTTTCCAAAAACATGGAAAGATAGTTTTCAATATTCACCTTTACAAAACCTTGTGTTCCAAACTTTTGTCCCTTCCTTTCCTCTCTCATCCTCCCCCAGACAGCAGCAATCTGATATAGATTAAATATGTGTAATCAAAACTAAACTAGTCACATGACTTAAAGTGTATCATTTGGTATACTTCTTTTGCCAGTATCCCTTCTTCCCTCCTTATTGATTTTAACAATATGGAAATTAGGAAGAGATTTTTTTTTTAAATTTCCACTAATTAAAAGAGAAATGTTGCTAAAAATTATAAGCCAATTCTGTTGTTCCTAACTCTAAATTTAAATAATGTATAATCTTATGCAATTTGTCATTTCCTCTGTTTACTCTTTAATAAAAATTATTTTATTTCAGAGAAAAAAACTGAGCTAGTTAATGAGCTGTTATGCCTCCTAAAAGGAGCAAATGACAAACTCATGAAAATGTAATTGTCTCTTGTAGGAAAGTACAATGTTACCACCATCAGTGTGTTTAATTCCACTATGATAAACCATGCTGAGATCAAAGAAAAATTATCAAGATTTGGAGACCCTCATTATCCATGTGCTGAAAGAGAACAAGGTTATAATTTTGAATGACTTTATGCAAGAGTAGATCAGACTCCTAGACATGGCAGGGAGTCCTGGGGATGAATAAAATTGGAAACAGCAACAATAACAATCACTACTGAAGATTTGTATATCTCATGACTTCCTCATCACTAACACTGTATTTCTCTTTCCCAAACTTAATAAACCTTTGTGGATGTACCTTGTAGAAAATTTAATTACTATGCCATTGTATAAAGAAGAGACAGATAGGAACTAGAGTGAAGAAGGCAGTGTATGGTACAGTGTGATGAATTGATCACAGACATCCTCTCAAAAAATATCTTTTCTAAATATTATCAATCAACAAAAGTTATGACTCCAGTGCAAGTGACATTTGATGTTAATAGGATTAGAGCACTTCTCTAAGTGAGAAGTGTTAGTTGTAAATTTGAAAGGAAAACTGAACAATAACATGGTTGGGAACACTGAAGTAGAGAAGAAATGAACAACTTTCACAGATTTTGTGTACAATACTGCATTTATTCATCTGAATGAGAACATTCATAAACATCAAGATTAATTCAATAAAAATGGTGGGTGTTAGGTTCTTACTAAGTACTAATGAGATAATTAGCACTTAGTAAGAACCTAACAGGTGGGGAAATTCAGAAGCTGTTAAATGAAAAAAAACAAGTACTGCACATCGTTTACCAGAAGGGCAGTTCATTCACATCTGAAAAGGTTGAAATTAACACCATCAAAAGTATAATGCAAATGAAGCTTGAAGAGATGTGGGATTCTTGGTTTAGCAAGAATTCCAATGAAATTCAGTTTTATACTGATAATAACAATCCAGAGCACTTTTATGATGTAATGCAACTCAATTACTCTGTGCTGAAGGAGCCATATTGATGAGTGATAAGGACTGATGGACTGAACACTTCCACAGTGTTCTCAACAGATGGTCATTAGCCAATATTGATACCATTGACCATCTTACCTGAAGTTGAAGTCAATCCTTCTCTAGTCAAGTTTCCAAACTGAAAAAGGTTTTGGATGTTATTAGAAAATTCTCATGTATAAATGTGCCTAAGGCTGATTCTATTCTAATTGAGACTCACAAGTTAGAGGTCCACTACTTTTACAAAAGCTGATGAATTTTTTTGGGTTATATTGGAAGAAAAGGTTATCCTCCAGGAATTCTAAGCTCTCTCCATTGTCTGTCTCTGTAAAAGTTAAAAACATAGATTGACACATGACCATCATAGGGAGAGTCTCTCTCTTAATTGCTGCTGGCCAGAGTCTTGCCAGAATACTTCTTAATAGGTTGGCTCTTCTCCAGGAAGATGATCATGTACCTGAGAGACAGTGTGACCTCAGAAAGGGTCAAGGAATGGGTTAATATAGTGTTTGTTGCCCAATTATCTTCAGGGGAAACATTAGGACTAAAATGGAAGTGCGTACACAGTTTGTCAATCTGACAAAGGCCTTTGATACTATCAGTTGTGTGAGATTATAAATTTATATATATATATATATACGTATATATATATATGTATATATATGTATATGTATACATATATATATATATACGTGTATATATATATATATATATATATATATATATATATATATATATATATATATATATATATATATATATATATATATATATATATATATATATATATATATATATACACTTTTGGCAAGCATATGTAATGTTGAAATTTGATTGCCCAGAAAAGGCAATCAGTATTGTATTCCAGTTTCATGATGACATGCTTTCATGGGTTCTAGATAATAGATACTGCTTTTGGTCACCAATGGAGCAAAGTACGGCTGCATGATTATTCCTATGATTATTTTCAGTGATGTTATCATACCTCTTACATGAAAATGAAAATGGTATCAAAATTAGCTACTGTTCTTATTGGCAAATTGTTTAACTTGAAAAGGCTATAAACCAAGAAAAAAGTGGAGTGAGAATTAGTGCATAATTTTCCCACATAGATGATTGTACACTCAATGCAGCTTCTGAAACAGATGCAAAAAAATGTGAATCAATTTTCTGTTGGTTTTGCTAATTTTGGCCTCCTAACATCAAGAAAACACAGGTGCCAAAACACTATGCCAACCATGCATGGAACCACTGGTTGTAGCAATGGAGCAATGGAGAAATTTTGAATGCTGTACATAAGTTCACTTTAATTTGGCTGATATTTCCTAGGGATATACACATAGATCACGAGATTGATACATAAACTTTCAGAGCTGTCCCAATGTTTGGGAGGCTTGGAACGAAAGTGTGGGAAAGGAGTTATATTAGACTTCCAAATAGACAACTGATCCACAGAATTGTTGTGCTGATCTTATTGTTGTTTGCCTGTGAAACCTAGACAGTATATCAGTGACATGCCAAGAAACTGAATCAGTTTCAATTGAATTGTCTTTGAAAGATTCTGAGTATTATCTGGAAAAATAAGGCATTGAGATCCTTTCTTAAGCTGATTTGCAAACATCCAAACTCTACTGCAGAGAGTACAATTTTGATGATCTAGATATGTGTGTAAAATGCAAATGTACATTTGCTCATAAACTATTTTCTGGAAGCAAGGGGTCACATAGTCTTCAGAAGAAGTGATACAAGGACATGCTCAAGGTCTCTCAAGAATTTTGGAATTAATTACATCACATGGAATGCACTGGAAAAGAATTTCCTGGCATTGTATGCCCACATTAAAGAAGGCTTTGTGTCTATGAACAAAGCAGCATTGCAATAATTCAAAAGAAACATGATGTGATGCACCGATTTAAGGATATATCCACTCCAAATCTTCATATGGACATATGGGCCTGATTTGTGGTAGTTCCTTCTGAGCTCATATTGTTTTGATCAGCCACAGCTGGACGTAATGTATCTCGACTCCAACATAGTGATATCATTTTGGCCCTCTTCAAGAACAAAGGACAAGAACCAATAAACTCATTATTTTCTTTCTCTTGTTTTATTTTCCATGTCTCCCGGTGTCATTCAATGATTTAAATATTACTAGTCCCATTTTTAATATCCCTCAAGTAATTGCACTGAAATAATGGAGTAATAACAATGCAATTGCCTATGGAACACATAACATAAATGGGGGGGGGGAATCCAAAGTCACAAAAATAGTTGTGATTAAAAAAAAAATTAGGAAAGATTTGTGGCTTCTTTTGATGCAAGTGTGATAGCTTTCACTTTGATCTAACAAAAGCTCACTTTATTGGCTATAGATACAAAAGAACTGATTATTGCTGAATGTATAAAAGAGGAACCGTTTATTCAAATGTTGCCATCCATTATAGCTGCTATTTATCTTTAGAAAAGTTTGAGTTGTCTCCTTAGTGAAGTTTACAGAAAAACAGAGGTTTGTGTATTCTGTTATTTCCCATTTTAACATGGCATCTAAAATATATACCCAGCCTAGTCCAGTGTCAACCTAGATTTCAGTTGCTTCTTTTGTGCTTGATCTTTTCTGATTATAGGTGAAATAGTTCCTATCTTAAAATGGATATTCTGGATTTGGAGCTAACTCATGATTTGAGGGGCCCTGAGATTCAATTAGGTCAATATGATGGGAGGCAAAAAATGAATATAATGAAACTATTCCAATAGTTTTGGAAACAATGGCCATTGACAGTATGTTGAGGAATACCTGTCAAGTTAATTAATCACCACACACAGAATCTATTTGTATAGTACAGAATCTGAGTGAATTATAAAATGACTAATTATCAGGCTTAAAATTATTTTGTATTCTGATGAAGCTTAAATGTTTGTTTGGAGCACAATGTAGCAATAATTATGCTACTAAATCTTAAGTTGTTATGTTTAATTTTGCTGTCTTTTGTGTTTAGCATTCTTTCTGTGTATAAATTGACTGTTCTATAATTGATTCATATTACCCTTGTTCCTATGAGGCAAAAAAGTTGTTTATCAGAGTTAAACTAGTTTATGAATTATAAATTATTTGTGATTGAAATAATTGATTGACTTAAAAAAAAAAAAAAAACAAATAATTTCTTCCAAATATAACTTTGTTGCCTCAGAGAGTGATCACAAAGTTTTTTTTTTTTTTCCTCAGCTTTTTGGAAACTGTGGACTCCAACTTTTTCACCTTAATGCAATTATCGTATACATCATTTTTTATCAATATTGCTTTTAAGTTGCTTTTTGGTAAGTTTCTAAATTTAGAAAGGGTAACATTTTGTTAGTTGCCTGATTTTGTTGATTTAATGTCAACTTTTCCTTCCATCAAATTACTGTGGTGTAAAGGGTAATGGACTTGGGTACAATTCTCACCTTCTATGTACAGACGTCAAATCTTAGACATCAGTTACTTTAATTATAAAATGAAAAGATTGAACTCAATGACCTTCAGAATCCTTAAACTACTAATTCTATGATCACTCCATTTTTTCTCTAGAATAATCATTTTGCATAATATATAATATATGTATTAGTGTCTGTGTATGTGTGTTTTCCATGGATATTGCTGGACAGAAGAATTCAGCATAGTTTTGTTCTTAGATTTCATTGTCAAATATAGATGTGTAAATATCTATATTTGACAATGAAATCCATATATATATATATGGGTACTTATTTATTTCCTCCTTTGATGGCCTTGTTGCTTTAGTTTTTAAACAATTTATTCTTATTTTTTAATCCATATTGCATTTTAAGAAAAATATAACTTTCTGAAGGTATCTCTCTGCAGCTGTTTTCATAAAATTTTCATCTGGCACTATTTTTCTCCTGCTTATTTTAATAATTTTTCAGTTTTCTAAAGTTCTTTGATGTATTCATTTCTGGAAGAAATTCTTAAATTGTCTTTCATGGATTTCTAGTGTTTTGCTACCCTTTTGCTACTATTGCTATTTATGGGCAGGAGTATTGAAGAGTTTGATATTCTTTTGACCTCTCCCCTTCCTGGGAATGCTCTTTGTCCTTAGACAATTCTACTAAATAAAAGCAAGTTCTCTACTTTATTTTGATTTAACTCTAATTGGAACTATGCTTTCACTGAATCTTATTTCAGTTGGAATTAATTACAGGCAAAACTTTCATAGATAGAACGTAAGTATTTTCTACATATATATTGGTACCATATATTAACTCTACTTTACTGGAAAGACAAATGAATCTATAGTAATAAATTATCAACACAGCTTGGTTTTACTTTTTGTTTAAATTAAAAAGGAAAAACAATTCCATGCATATTTGTTCTCAGTAATATTTTTGAAAAGTAAGAAACATCTTGAAACTTTCTTCCCTTTTTTTTGTCTCTAGTGAAACAATAAATCAGAAAATTAAGTAAGGTGCAGATTATATACGTATATAATGAACAATTGTGCCACTTAATTCACAGTTCCTACCTTTAATCAATTATGTTTGGATGTAACTGTAATATTACAGAAAGAATGCTTGAATTTTTATTTCTCTTCTGTTACTTATAAGAATTCTGATATTTGGAAAGCATAAGTATGTCCAGAACTTAGTTTTCTTGTCTGTAAAAAAGAAGTTTTAGCAAAAACTCGATGAAGCTTATGTGATTTTCCATGTAAATGTTGTTATACAAATATAAACATTATTGTGATAAACTGTGTTTTACCAGATAAGATTAATATACATCAAAAAATAACAAAAGGAAAATCACTATTCATTGAAAATGACATGACCAAAAGGTGGGAAGAAACTTTTGGCTTGGATTTTATTTGGAAAAGCATTCATTGAACCAGTCAAGGAGTCTGTCTCCTTTGCCTTACCTCTATACAAATTCTACTGACTTTGTAACTAATGTCTTCATTTTACATATGAATAAAGTTTTGTTGCAAGAGGGAAAAGTGCCTTATCCAATGTCACAGAGGTAACAAGCTGCCAGCATAGGCTTTAAATCTAAATCTTCTACTAACTATTCAGTTTAGGACATTGCTTTAAGACAATTCCAAAGGACTCATAATGAAAAATGTCATCCACTTCCAGAAAGAGAAACTTTTGAGTGTAGATTAAAGTACAATTTTTAAATATTATTTTTCCTGCTTTTTTGAGTATTTTCTTTTGCAGCATTCTAATATTGAAATGTTTTATATGACTTCAAATATATAACTGATATATTGCTTGCCTTTTCAAAGAGAATGAAGAGAGAACTTTGAACTCACATTATTTTTAAAAATGGCAATTTTATATGTAATGGGAAAAATTTTGTTAAATTTAAATAATGATATATTAAAAACTTTTCTTCTAACTCCAAGTTCTAGTGTTTCTATTGTACTATTCTTCCTCACTGAGAAGGAATGGAAAATAGAAGTTGATAATCCTTTGGGCTTCAGCCTAATAGTTTTTGTTCCACATCAATAAATGTTAATTGGAAAATCATAAATGTTTGGTTTTATGTTTATTATAGTTTTTATCACAAAAGCAATGTCAACAGTTTCATGAAAATTACTTATGTAGCCTATGATTAAAGCCCACTTAGTCTTTTGTTTATGTAATCTCTTTAAATATAATTTAAAAAGCTAAAGGAGTCCATCATCAAACAGAACATGGCTTGCTCATTGTACATCTTGATGGACTCCATTTGTTGTGTCTCCTTATGGAATTGATTATGTAAGAAAACCATTCTTAACCGTTTTTATGCCCACTGATAAGATCTGTATTTCTTAAGAGAATATTTATTTGGACAAATAAGTGTTACTTGGTCACTGTGCTGGTATATGATTTTGATCAAAGCCAATCATTTAAAAAATATTCAGTGTAGTATTCTCTCATTTTAGGTACTTGCTTAATTTCTTAATCAATTACAATTTCCATGAACTTTGAGATATATAATGATAAAATTCAATGTGTCTTTGACTCCTAGCTCTGGCACTTAATATCCATGTGACTTTTGGTAAGCTAATTCATTACTTTAAGCCTCAGTTTCCTCATCTGTTGAGCAGAAATCATTATTGTACAGTTGTTTCTGTCATACTTGATGCTTCATGAACTCATTTGGGTTTTTCTTGGCAAAGATACTTAATTAGTTGGCCATTTCCTTCTCTAATTCATTTTATAGATAATGAAACTGAGGAAAATAAGGTTAGGAGATAGTGTTAGTATCTAAGAATGAATTTGAAATCCAATCTTCCTGACTCCAGGCCTTATGTTCTATCCATTGTATTACTTAGCTTCCCTTAAATAAGGATAATAGTAGTTAAACTATCTTCTAGAGCTGTTTTGAGAAAAAATATATCAAAAACTATAATGTTCCATAGAAATGCATGCAGAGCAAGCTATTTTTTTTTTCTATTTGTCCTTTGTTTTCAAAGAGAACCATAACATCATGGAGGTGATGTCATCTCATGCAAGTGAATTGGATTTAAGTGCAAAGTCACCAGTTTCACTTTTTCCTCTGAAGTCATCTGATTCCAGTGCAAGATATTGATCAAAATGACTGGAAAAGGTCCTAGATGCAATGAGAAACCTTGGCCTTTTAAAGCTAAGGTCTTTAACAGGTCCTAGTTTGAATGACACAATGCCCATTCAGTGATTAAATTTAAGAAGGAAGTGAGGTAGAAAATTTTTTAACTTAGTCAAGAAAAAAAAAAAATCTAAAAGTAAAGACCCTCAGGTTTTCTGGCCAAAACAGAAACAATTGTTATTTACATTCATTCTGAGCCAATCAGGGACCAAACAATGACCAAGAAGGACTTGGCCTGGCACCTATTGATGTCCAACCAGTGAGAACCAAAGTGACTTTTGTCTAAACTATGGTCCTTAAGAAAGAAATTTAACCCTAAACCCCAATATATCTTGTGAAATATTAGTGATCAAAATTTATATTCCCTTGGACAGAGCACCCTCAGGTACAGGGATGATATATGTACAGAGAGAAGGGAAGTTAAAAAAAAAAAAAAAAAAAAGAAAGAAAAAAGAAAAAAAAGAAAAGGAAAGGGAAAGGACAAGGGAAAGCAAAAGGAGAAGACCTATACTGTCCAACTAGCTAGTACCAGTTTGGTCCCCAGTGGGATAGCTCCTACTACTCCTCACCGATTTTTTTTTTTTCCTTCATTCTCAAAAAGAACAATGACAGCAGGGAGAAATATTAAAATATCAAAGAATTAACAAATAACTGAGTTAAAAGAGACATTTAGTTTGAATTATGCTTAAGATTGTCTTCTATGCCATCCTTGAAAATGGTCAATAAAAGTTCTAGTTATGAGAAACTATCTCCTAATATAATTATTCAGATTGTTAGGAGGTTTTACTTTTGTTAAGGAGAAATTCTCCCATCTGTACCTGAGACTTCTATCCACTGCACTTGGTTGCATCCGGAACCAAGAGGGGAAAAAGAAGTCTAATAGCTCTTCAACATAGGTCTTTCAAAAACTTAAATATATAGAACATATTTTCCTTTAATATACTGTTTTCTAGGATAAGTATTCCCAATTTCTTCAAATGATGGGTATATGGAAAATTTTGTGCCCCCTTTGGCACAGTAGTTATTTTTCTCTGGATAAAGTGTCACTTATTCCTTTCCACATTCCCCACTACAATATAATATAAAGAAATGTACCATTTTGCCAATTATTTGTTGACTAGCACAGTGGCCAATGAAACTATTGCTTCTATTAAGACTTTTTGTTCTGTATATTCGCAACATAAGGAATATTCTCATTTCCTTCTACTCAGGAGAAATGGGTTATATTCCCAGTTATGAAATTTACCAGTTAAATAATTCTGAATGTCACCTAACTTCTTAGAACTTTCATGTTCTTATTTGCAAAATGGAGGTTATAGTGTTTTATCACAAACTTTCTCAACTTCTGAAAAAAGTTCTTTATCTTAAATTGATGCATAAATCCAAATTGTTGAATTGGGGTAATTTGTAGGCTTCAGGGTATAATTTTAATCTACTCCCATTTGTTGATTAGAACATCATGATGTCCTAAACTGTTTTCTCCACTTTAGTGGAGAAAACTATTCATGAAATGTGAATAGTATAGTTACTTGAGAAAATATAGATAATAGTGATATTTTCCACTTCAAAATATGACATTAAATTATGTATGGATTGAAAATATTGCATGCAACACATTTTCCATATTAAGCCTAATTTCCTGTAGTTTGTCAAATAAAATAAAGTAAGCATTTATTAAGTCCTTACTTCCGTTAAGCTCTGTGCTGTTCATCATGGGTATAAAAAAGGGCAAAAATAGTCCCTGCACAAAACTCATGTACTACTTGGATTTTCTAAAAATTAAAAAAAAATTCCCATGTTTTTATCTAGCATGCATTTTATTCTCCCAACCCTTTCAAATCATTCTTACTCAAGCTTTCTGCACCTCAGTTTTTTAAATCTCTAAAATAAAGGGTTTTTATCTTCAAAATAAAGGGATTGAACTTCACAATCTCTAAGATCTCTCATAGCTCTCTATAATTCTGTTCCAAACAAAAGTATCTAAGGTTTAACAAATTTGTAAATGTAAGCATAGAGGACTGAAATGGTAGATTTATCAATGTCAGATTAGTTGTAAAACTTTATTTTCCTTTGAAAACTGTTGTCTAGTTGTAGACCTTTGACATCATAGTAATTACTATCTTTTTAGACTATCAGAGTCCTAAATTTGGGCTTTTAAGAGAATAAAAATACTTCAGTTCACTGGAGAAAGAAAAAAAATGAATAAAAGTGTCATATTATATACAGGCCTTTTTGTTGTCATTTTCCTCTCCCTCTCAACAAAAACAGAGAAAGCTGTGACATTTTGTAGTGATAACACGAGTAAAGAAAAATCATCATACTTAGCATTTATATAGCTCTTAACAAACATTAGTTAATTAATCCACCTGCCATCTCTCAAAAGTAAGCACAGTACCTATTGTTATCCTCATTTTCAGAGGAGGGAATAGAAGAAATATTAAGTGACTTTCAAAAAGGTTAAGTGACTTACCACAGGTCACAATGCAAGTCAGTAATGGAAGTGGAATTACAGATGAGATCTGCCATTAAGACATGAGCCACTTTTCTAGGTTCCATGCATTATTAACTTTTGCCTGTGGAATACTAACTCATTTGTAAGAGTATTTTAAAGAGTATGGGTTAGAATGATAATACATGAAAGAAATGAATGGGGAAAAACAGTCCAATAGCAGGTGAAAGGTGGAAAGTATCAGTCAATAAATTAAATGAAGGAGAAGGAAGCAATGTAAGTTGTGTTTCTGATTTGACTCTTGGCAAGAGAGAGCACATTCTATAAATCAACTTCATCCTTAAGGCATAAAATGAAATATGGATGATTCTTAAAATTTGCAAGTCTGGAGACTTTAAAAATCATTGTATTGGATAGTGGCAGACTAGAATAACCCACTGATGTGAAAAAAATATAGTAATCAAACAGAGTAGAACATTTATTTTATGGCTATTGGAAAACACGTTAGAAATACATATATAACCTGGTTCATATGTTTCATGAAAAATGATAATACTTAGGAGTACTGCTTAGAATTGGACAAATAATTTATAATTGAATATAATTGATTGCCATCTCCTTAAAATTAATGTTTATATTTTAAAGAAAGTAAATGAAGATTGGATATGCAATCATAAATGATATTTTTAATTTCCTTGACTTTCATCTTTTTAATAAATATTCATAGAAATTAGTGTATTCAGTTGAAATATTTTGGAACCAATTCCTGACTCTTGGAAATTTATTTTGTATTTCTAGCCAGTTATTTTCTTGGCCCATGCTATATATTGATTTCGTTGGAGAAATGAATAACAATCTCTTTATTTGTCGATTTAAACTAACTGCCAAAAATATGGTAACTATTTTATTAGAGGCCATGTAATCTATTAATATTTGGAAATGTACTGGGATTCTGTTGTTGTTGTTGTTTGTTTTTTGTTTTTTGCTGAAGTGTTTGGGGTTAAGTGACTTGTCCAGAGTCACACAGCTAAGAAGTATTAAGTGGCTGAAGTTACATTTGAACTCAGGTCCTCCTGACTTCAGGGCTGCTGTTCTTTCAACTGTGCCACCTAGCTGCCCCTAATTCATGATTTTAAAATCAATGATGTCTCTCTTGAAATTTGATTCTCTGTTTTCCACAAAATTTTCCCATTTGCTTTAAGGAATACAAGTGGAAATTTTTCCTGATGGTGGCCACTTTGTACAGAATCTATAAACTAGGTTAATGAAGACCACTGTTCAAAAGCTATAGATAGAGAAAAAGACAAATATGAGTGACTCAATTTATTGGTTCTCTGCATAAAGACAAGGAAGTTCTTGGAAGTAAATTACTTGTTATATATCTATATTATTATATTAAATAGGAAGAATGATATAGTTATTATAGTATTGATTTAGATTTAGGAAGACCTAAAGTCAAAATCCATTTCTCATAATTTCATGATATCAGGAAAGTCACTTATCAACATATTACTAAAATGTATCTAGTAGACCATAGATAAATTATGATCTGCTCTGATGTAGGAGCTTCCCAAACAGCTCCCTATATTCATGAAATTGTAAATCCATAAGAGTTTCCCACTTTAATTTATGAAATTCAATCCAAATCTTCAAATCAAATTAGACACAGTATATAAGAGGGGCTGGTCAATGCAATTATCTTTAGATATTAGAGAATGCTTGAATTTATTCTTTCTTATGGATTATATAGAACATTAACACATTTCCATCACTGGTGTCAAATCAATTCATGGAGATTTGGTGAGCCTACTTCTATCCAGAAGTGACTGTAGTGCTTTTGTTTGGAAAGAATGAGCCCAGAAGTTTGGAGACAAGTTTCATCACAAATCACATCCTGATTTGTAGCTACGAATTTCTGAATAACATGTGAGTAGTTGTTAAATGTATTAAAAGTAAGAAAATATTCCCTGAAAAATTCCTATCTTGATTAATATTTGATACCTTGCCTATTTATGCCTTAGATAGAAACAATCAGAAGGAGGAAATACATTTTGGAGAAAAAAGGAATTCAATTTGGAAATGCTTGTTGTACTCTTATAAAATGTTTCACTGTATTCAACTTAATGTTGTAAAAATGATTATTTTAAAATTAAACAATGTTGTTGACTCTCAAAACAGATTTAGTAATTTGTTAGGTTCTTACTAAGTGTTAATGAGATAATGAGATATTAGGTTCTTACTAAGTGCTAAATTGGTACTTAACAATTCTCTAGTTTTGGCTTTTGCTGGGAGTTTTACATCTATGAACTCCTGGGGAGGAGCTTGCATGCTTAGGAGAAGTTCATTGGTTGAAGTAATTTTTCCCAGAAGCCCTTACATTATCCCACACATGGGAGGATAAAAGAGAGCAGCACTTAAGAGAGAGAGGGTCTTGTCTGGACCAGACTTGAGGCAGCTCTCTGCAGGAAGGGAAATCACTACTCTGGACCAGATTTGATGGCAACTTTCTGGAGACAATGGCTCTCTACAAGAAGAAGAATCTGTCCGAGAGATTTGAGTTGACACAGCAGATCTCCTCTAAGGAAGCATCTTTGTCTAATCCTCATATAATTCTTTTGCAAATCTCATTGGCATTTTCCTTAGCCAGATGTCTGGTCATTATTTCTGTAGCTGCATTTTCTCCAATAGTTCTTTTGACAGCAGTTTTCAAATGTCCCACAAAATCCACAAAAGGTTCATTGGGACCTTGCTCTATTTTAGTGAAAGCCTCTCCCCGATCTTTCTGTCCGAGGAGGACACCCCAAGCTTTTATTGCAGCCTTAGCAATTTGCTCATACACTGTCATGATATAATTAATCTGTTCTGAATTCTCTCCATACCGACCTTCACCAGCTAAGTAAGTGCGCAAAAGTGAATTGTGTGTTAACTCCTATTTCCAAATTGCATCTGACTTGGATTTTACATAATTCATGAAACTCCGCAAGCCATAATAAGTTCTGTCCAGGTTCTAGACATGTCTTTGCTATGGATTTCCAATCATTTGGGGTAAGGACTTCATAAGACAAATCATCTAGTAACATTTTAGCATAAGCTGATGTAACCCCATAAAGGGTAAAACCTTTTTTTCAAATCTTTAATTTTATTCAAATCTAAAGGTGTATAACTTCTCCTTTTTTGACCTACAGAGTCAATATCTTCAATCACAGGATATGCATGTATAAAATCACTTATATCCTGTCCTTCTCTCTTAGCTTTAACCAATGATTTTTCTAATCTTCTCATAGGCTTAGGCTGCTTCACAGGCGATTCTTGTGTTTCTGCCTCTTCCCCTCCTCCTTCTTGCTCCACCCCTGAAGGGTTAATTGAGGGAGGAGATGAGAAATGCTCCTGTTGCTCAGAATTATACTTAACTTCATTGTTATTTGGTTCATCCTTTTCACCTAGTTTAGTTGACACTTCCCCATTTTGCTCCTTCTTCTCTTCCTTTAGAGTAACAATTTTTAAAGCCATTTGGATTAAATTGTAGGTATGAAGTGTATCTTTGGAAATTGAGTTTGGTTTGAAATTGTAGTGTTCACCTAATTGCTCTCCTACTAATTCCCATTCATCTAGATCCAATTCTTTTTCCAGAGAAAAACAAGGACATATGACCTGCACAATTTTTAAAAGTTCAAGTAATCTCCTCCAAAATTATAATCAATCCTTGGCTTTTCATAACCTTGATGATGCTCTCTAAACATTTTCCTTGAACAGAAGGTGTTTGCCCCATTTCACTATAAGAGATTGCTGGTTTAGTCCTTAACAAGTTAAATTCCTTATTTGTCTATTAGAACGCTCACTTAATCTTTAACAAAGTTTCCTTGTTACTCATGGTTATTTCTGCGTCAGAAAGTCTTTACCACTGGAATCAGCATCCTGTCTGTCCCTGTTTGGGCACCAAATTGTGATGGTCTGGTCTAGTTCCTCTTAAGGGCTCAGAATAAGTCCTTGTCAGGATAACCAAAAGTCCTTGCCCCATGTTGGATGCCAATATGTAACGTGCTGTTGTCTCTAGAAACTGTTGATTTCTCTCTGGGAGGAGATATGCTTTGTCAACTCAAATCTCTCAGACAGATTCTTCTTCCTGTAGAGAGCCATTGTCTCCAGACAGTTGCCATCAACTCTGGTCCAGAGTAGTGATTTCCCTTCCTGCAGAGAGCTGCCTCAAGTCTGGTCCAGACAAGACTCTCTATCTCTTGAGTGCTGCTCTCTTTTATCCTCCCAGAGAATGGGTGTGGGATAACGCAAGGGCTTCTGGGAAAAATTACTTCAACCAATGAACTTGCTCCTCCTAAGCATGCAAGCTCTTCCCCAGGAATTCACAAGTAAAACTCCCAGTCATGGCCAGAACTAGAGAATTGTCAAGTACCGATTTAGCACTTAGTAAGAACCTAATATCTCATTATCTCATTAGCACTTAGTAAGAACCTAACAGTAATCAATACTCAAACCAAATAATTGTTAAATGCACAATTTCAGAAATTAGGGGTACAACCACTTCACAACCAAAGAACAGAAGATTATTTTATCTTCCATACTTCCCTTTATTAATATATGATTTAAGTTCCTAGAACTTTTATAACTTGTATGCACAGAGCTAGAAATAAATTTGCATCATTCATATTCCCAGGATGAATGCAAGGTGATACTCACTTTCAATTATGAAAAGAAATTTTTCCAAAGGTGACTTAAACATTCATTATATGCTATTGCCTTGCCTATGTAAATTAGTAATCAGATACTCTAAATGAGTAATGAAAAATAATTTGAGTAACTACTGCTAACAGACTAAATCAGAGTCAGGTTTTAGAAATGTGATTGGTGAATTTTTCCCAAAAAAATCGTTCTGCAATGCATATTGGTTTATTTTTTCAAGTAAAAACTTGATATGTGATACACACACATATATATGCATATGTATATAAAATGTAAACTATTTAATATGCTTATATGTAAATGCATATCATCAATTATATATCTAGTATTTTCATATAATACATTGACATATACATATTGTGTAGGCAGTTTATTTGGAAGCAAAATTACAAAAAATTTGAATTTAAGAAGTTTCTTTCTCATTATATGAATTATTAGAATGAAATGACTTTAACTTATTAGATCTTTGGTTACATAGTCACAGTGATAATCATTTTAATAGGTGGTCTTCTGTGAGGACTCTTTATAAGTGTTTGAGAGAGTAAACCATCAAATTAATTTCTAATAATTCCTTATTCTTGAGATAGTTCAAGTAGTACCCATCATTCTTGTTGTTTAATTACATATCCATAATATGCAAATCAAGGAAGCACATCTTTTTATTAATCTTAAATTTTGTTCTTTGATTCCAAATAATTGGTGCAAACCAGCAATTTAACTAATATTTAGTTGATAAGGCTTAACCTTATAAGAAAGCTTGCATAGAAATTAGATCATTTATGTCCAGAATAATTATAATTTCTTTGTCCATATGAAACATTTTTGAAAAATTCTTTTCTAATACATATTAAGATATGTACCACAGAACTTATAAATGGAATATATCAAAAATCTAGACTATTAATCAAGTTTATTTAGATCCTAAGCAAAAGTTCTGCTAACTAGATTTTTCCATCAATATTTTGATGCAAAAAGAATATTTTCTGGAATTATTAAAGTAAAAATGATTGCAGGCATCCAGTTTGTCAATAAGTGAGTCAAAAAGCATTCAAGAAGTATTTGCTATGGATATGATCCTGTGCTAAGGATTAGTGTTGTTGTTTGTTTGTCCCTTTTCTTGAAGAGCTCCAATGACATCATGGGGTGATGTGAATCGGAATTTTTCCATAAATACATTTCCATGGTGATACTCCAGCTGCCTTTGTGAGAACTGGAATAAATTGTTTTCAACCATCCAATTCCCTAAGGAAGATCTTTACCCACTAGGGTAGAAATCCTCCTAATTCATCAATGTTTAGAGGCCTGTCAGTTAACCTCAACCTGATTTAGCTCATCTGACAAGATGGTTGTATATGACTGCTATGCATGCTAAAACATCTTGTAGTCACAGGTGAAAGTTGGGTGAAGATGGACACCAAAAGTAAATGATTGTCCCTGAAAAGGGCTCATCAAGCTTTCGTATCAGAGATGCTAGTCCTCCCTGAACATCCCATATCTCTGCTCTGGAGTTACAAAGAAAAGCAAAAACTGATTCTTTGACTGAAAAGGTTAACACTCAAATTGGGGAGAACACATGGAAAGAACTACATATATGATATTTACGGTGAAAATGGAATATGACTTAAAAGAATGCACGGAAGTTGGACAAGAAAAAGAAAAGCAGGATTCTGGAATAGTATCCTACAAAAGATAGTGTGTGAACTGAGCTAAGTTTTAAATGAAGCCAGGGAATCCAAGAATTGAAGATAAGGTAAGTACATTTCAGGTATGGTGGACACAGAATCATAAGTTGGAAGCCTTAGGCTAGGAACATCAATTAAGGTAGTGTTGCTGGATAATAGAGTATGATTTAATAAAAGAAAATAAAACTAAAAAAGGAAAAGGGGGAAATGTTTTATAGAGTTTTTTATAGAGCTATTAATGCCAAAATTAAAATTTTATATTTAATCCAGAAGATAATAGGTAGAAATTGAATTTAATGGAGCAAGTAGGTGACATGAACATACCTGAACTTTGGAAAAACATTTCGGTAACTAAATAAATACTGGATTGGTGTTTGGAGAGAGTTGGGGCAGGGGAATCAACCGATAGATTTTATTCAATAGGCCAGGTATGAGATGATAAAGGCCAGTACTGTAATGGTAATGATGTGAATGTAAAGAAATAGGTTCATATTAGAGATGTCATGATAATTTCATGACGAGAATTAACAAAAGATTTGGATTTGTAGTATGAGACATAATTCAACCAACTAGATACTTTAAAACATTTTATTTTTTTCAAATTATGTGTAAAACAAACAAAAATACATTTTAATTTCTTTAAATTTTTAAATTCTATTCCTACTTCACTATTTCTCTTTTTGAGATGGCAAGTGATTTCATGTAAGTTATACATATGCAGTCATAAAAACACATGTCCATTTTGATCATACTTTGAAATAAAACATAGATCAAAAACCAAAACCAAATCAAAGCAAAGAAACAAAATAAAGTTAAAAAAAGTACTTTAGTCTGTAGTTTCAATTAAGATACTTTTTAAAAATAGGTTTTTTATTTTCAAACGATATGCAAAAATAATTTCCAATGTTCATCCTTGCAAATCCCTGTGTTCCATATTTTTTCAGTTTCCTTTCTCACCCTCTCCTAGACAGCAAGTAATCCAAAATAGGTTAAATGTGCAATTCTTATATATATATATATTTTTTTTTTCTTTCCACATTTATCATGCTACACAAGAAAAAGCAGATTAAAAATAAAAGAAAAATGGGAAAGAAAGCAAAATCCAAGCAAACAACAACAAAAAAAGTGAAACTACTGTGTTATGATCCACATTCAGTTCCCACAGTCCTCTATCTGAATGTAGATGGCTCTCTTCATCACAAGATGATTGAAATTAGTTTGAACAGCCTCATGGTTGAAAAGAGCCACATCCATCAGAGTTGATTGTCACATAATGTTGTTGTTGGTGTGTGCAATGTTCTTTTGGTTCTACTCACTTTAATTAGCATCAGTTCGTGTAAATTTCTCCAGGCCTTTCTGAAATCATTCTGCTAATCATTTCTTATAGAACAACAATATTCCCTGACTTTTATATGTCATAACTTATTTAGCCATTCCCCAACTGATAGGCATTCACTTAGTGTCTAGTTCCTTGTACAAACATTTTTTCATGTAGATCCCTTTTTCTTCTTTATGGTTTCTCAGCAGTAGTGACACTGTTGGGTCTGCTCTCCAGAATCGTTGGATCAGTTCATAACTCCGCCAACAATGTATTAGGATCCCAATTTTCTTACATTTCATCCAAAATTTATAATTGTCCTTTCCTGTCATCTTAGCCAATCTGAGAGCTGTACAGTGGCTCCTCAGATTTGTTTTATTTTGCATTTTTCTGATCAACAGTGATTTGGAAAATTTTTTCATATGACTAGACATGGTTTTAATTTCTTCATCTGAAAATTCTCCGTTTATATCTTTTAACCATTTACCAATTAAAGAATGGTTTTTAAATTTAGGTCAAGTTTCTATATATTTTAGAAATTTGACATTTATCAAAACCCTTGGATGTAAAACTTTTTCCCCAGTTTTCTACTTTCCTTCTGATTTTGTCTGCATTGGTTATGTTTGTACAAAACCTTTTAAAATTTAATATGATCAAATTTATCCATTTTGCATTTTCTAATGTTATCTATTTCTTTTTTGGCCATAAAGTCCTTCTTTCTTCACAAATCTGAGAGGCAGAATATCCCTTGTTCTCTAAATCTGCTTGTAGTATCACCTTCTATGGCTAAATCATGAACCCATTTCAACCTTCTCTTGACTGATCAATGCCTGGTTTCTGCCATGTTATTTTCCAATTTTCCTGGCATTTTTTCTCAAATAGTGAGTTCTTATCCCAGAAGCTGGGGTCTTTGGGTTTATCAAACCTATTCCAGAATAATTACTCTATTTCTTAGCCAATACTATTTTTATTAGCCCCTACTTTTGAGGTAGAAAACATTTTTCATCATAAAATTTTTCAGAATCATCTTAGATCATTGAATTGGCAAAAATAGCTAATTGCAGTTGATCATTGTACAACATACCTATTGCTGTGTACAATGTTCTACTGCTTCTGTTCACTTCACTATATATGAGGTTATATGTTTTCCCATTTTTTTTTTTCTGAAAGCATCCTGTTCATCATTTCTTTTAGGAATCTTCACATCATTTCATCATTATCATACAACAAAGAGTTTTCAATCATTCTCCAGTTGATGGGAATCCCTTCTAATACTGGTATAATCTTTTTTTATATGTGTGTTATTTTTCTTTTGTAAAAACAACAGCAACAAAAACTTTTTTGAGATACAAATCTAGTAGTTGTATTGCTATGTCAAAGAGTGTACATGATTTTGTAGCTCTTTGAGTATGGTTCTAAAGTGTTCTTTATAATTGTTGGATCACATGAAAATTCCACCAATAGTGCATTAATATCCCAGTTTTCTCACTTCTTTTCCATTTGTCATTTTTCTTTTTTGTCATATTAACCAGTTTGATGAGTATGAGGTAAATCTTAAGAGTTGTTTTAATTTACATTTTCCTAATCAAGCATAGTTTAGATTTTTTTTTTCCATTTTACTATAGCTCATTTTGATTTCTTCATCCGAAAACTACCTATTATTTTACTTTGACCATATATCAATTGGGGAACTATTTGTATTTTACTAATTTTACTCAGTTCTCTAGATATTAGAAAAGTGAAGCCTTTATCAAAGGAATTTGTCTGCATTGATTTTATTGGTACAAAAACTGTTTTACTCTTTCTTCTGTTAGCTCTGCCTTCTTATCCCACTCCTCTACTACTTTTCTGCAGGGTAAGTTCTTCTAAGGGAATGTGCATATCATTTCCTCTTAGAGACAATTTCAATGAAAATAAGTACCAAGCATTACCTGCCACATACCCTCATCTTCCTCTCCTAGGTAAAAATCTCTTGTATGCTTAAATAAAAATTTTAAAAAATAATCCTTACTTCATTCTGTCTCTTTTTTTCACTAATCATAATGCACCCCATGGAATTTTCATTTTGGGATATCTCTCAGGTATATGGGTGTATTTTTTTTTTCTATTTATTTTTTGTCTCTTTTTCTAGGAGAGTTTTCTTGATAATTTCTTGAAAATTGTTTTGTAGGCTCTTTTTCTTTTTCTTTTTCTTTTTTTTTTTTTTTCCTAATATTGGATTTCAGGTAGTCCGATAATTCTCATTCTATTTTTCTAAAATTTGAGAATTTTAAAATTCTAGAATTTTTCTAAATTTTTATCAAAGCCAGTTGTTTTTCCTATGAGATATTTCATATTAGCATCATTTTTCTTTTGATTTTTTTGATATCTCCTAGAGTCATTAACTTCTACTTGCCCAATTGTAATTTTAAGGAATGATTTTTTAGTTTTTGTTCCTCTTTTTCCATTTATTCAATTCTAATTTTTAAAGATGTTTTTTCTCCAGTAAATTTTTGTATCTCTTTTTCCATGTGGCCAATTCTTCCTTTTAAGAATTTCTATAAAGAATTCCTATGCCTCTTTTATTATTTGACTTTTTTTTTAGTATTTCTTTTTTTGTATGTCTCCTTTACCAAGATATTTGCTGTCTTTTAATTTTCTTGCATTACTCTATTTTTTCCCAAATTTTTTTTGTCTTTTTTATTAAATTTTCAAAATCCTTTTTGAATTTTTCCAGAAATTATTTTGTAGGCCTAAGACTATTTCATTTTTTTTTTCTTTGAGGGTTTGTATGTTGCATTTTTGATCTTTTTATCTTCTGAATTTGTATTTTGCTCTTCCCTGTCATCTTTGCAACTTTCTCCAGTCAGATTCTTTTTGTTGTTGTCATTTGCTTACCTTTACATCCTATTTCTTGATGTTTATCTTTATGTTGAAGTTAGGCTCTGCTCTTGAATTGGAGGAGACACTCCCAAGCTTCAGGTTTTTGTTCTATTGTTGTCAGAGCAAATTCTGGGGCTCTGTAAGTTTCCTGTTCTTTTAATATTGTATGATCTGAGGAGAAATGTAGTCACTGCTGTTCTTTAATCCATGAGTGACCACAAGTACTCTTTTCAATCTTAGAATTGTAATCTGGATTCTTGCACCCCTGCAGTCACAATCTTTAATGTGCTAGTTCTCATTTTTAACCCTAGCACTACAACCAGGAAACTCAGTAGCTCTCTACTCAGAGCCAACAAGGATTTCCCTGTAATTTTCTGCTGACCATTTGTCCAATGCTCTCATTATCTGTGCCCAATAGCTCCCAAAGTTATCACTGCCAATTAAATTGTCCTCAAGGCCTGCTGCTGGCTTGCCATTGCATGGCTTGTGCTTCAAAGTCCACTCTCACTCCAGTGACACAGACTTTTCCTGCAGGTCTTCTAAAATGTCTTAGACTAGGAAAAAACTGTATTTTTTATTTTAGTGTTCAAGAATTAAATTTAAGACATTATTTAAAAATAATTTGGAACATAATTTAGTAGAATTCAGGGAAACTCCTGACTTTACTCTGCCATCTTGGCTTGGCTCTCCAGTAAATTAAATTGTGGAGCAAAACATTAGGTTCAGGCTATATTCCTAGACTTTAATGGTTGTTGTTTGTCCTTTATTTTTAAAAAGGAAAAATGATTTGGTGTGATACCATGATTTATGCATGCATTGTATTAAAAGAAGGTAGAGTTGGACAAAATCATCAGCTTTATTCTCTATTCCTAAATCACTAAAGTCCAGTGACAGGACAAAAGTCACAATGACTGTTGGAGGCCTGAGATGCAGTGCATGACCTTGGTACTTTCAATGTCTGACCAAGCTCTAAGAACTCCACAGCACTTGCTTTAACCACCATTATTGCCATTGGAATTAGCTGTTCTCCTTTGTCCATTCTGCTCATGATTTCACTTACTTTTGGTAGACATTACCCTATTTCACTCACTGGTTTGGGGCCTATCTGTTATCCTCAATCCAGTTTATCTAGGCTGCCAAGATGATTTACTGGAGTGTGACCATTGTACATTCAATGGCTTCTTATAGCTGTTAGTTAGAGTTGAGTGAATCAGGTGAATACCAAAGGTAGATAAGCAGAGTTCAGCAAACCCTCACAAAAGAGAAGCTCTGCCTCCTGAGCACTCCATACATCCTAGAATTTAGTAAGGAAAGTGGTTTATCTCTGCTAAATACATATAAACTACTGATACAATCATGGTGGGAAGGAAAAAGACCATTTTTTTCTGCTTTTTCAATGATTGTTGCTGTTCTACCTTCTAATCTTCTCTTAAAGCTACCTTTCAAATTTTATTTGAACACAAGCTGATAGTGGATCATGAATCATGAGATCATAACCTCTAACTTTCAGCATAGAGATAATATACCCTTCAACATCATCACATTTTAAAAAACAAAAACAAAAACAAAAACAGAACAAAAAAAAAAACAAAAACAAAAACAAAAAAACAAAAACAAAAAAAAAAAAAAAACAGGCCATCATGCCCTAGTTATGATGCTGTTCAATTCCATGGAAATTGGACGTAAATCTCATTTTACATATTTTCTATTGATTAATTCTATTGTTTAAAAAATTAAGCCTCATATACAAGCTGAATTGTAAAACAAACAAACACTATACTATAGCACTTTTTACTGAAGAGTTGAATTTGCCATAATAAAAACAGCCATCTAGAATTTCATTGAGGTAAGGGCTGGGGAATGTTGCTTTTACTTTAGCAACAAATAGATTTTTATTTTTTTTTTTTTGAAAATTTCAGGATCCTCAAGATAAGCACTATTGCTCATCCAAAGAGTATTATTATGTATGTCCCAATTATTAGGACAATTTTCATCAAACCAGATGATACATCCCCGATTAATTTGTGATATAGGGATAAACTGTTATTATTGGCTCTTCAGTATACACAAACACACACACACAGAAAGACAAACACACACACATTCACTTCTCCCTGCTGCTAATACTTTCCCTCAATTATCACCTTCCATTTCTATTTTGTTTGTACATCTATACATGTTTTTCCCAATTAAATATGTCCTTATTAAAATATTAAATTTTTAAAAAATATTTTAAAGGGAAATATCATTTTCCCTATTAAAATATTAAAGATGTCCCTAGCATTTCATCATCAATTTCTGAAACATAATAAGGGCTTAATAAATACTTATTGACAAACTAATATACACTTTCTTATTCATGTTGGCTTTTATATGGGAGTTAAATAGGATTACATCACATAATTACTTTTGTGCCAATGTGATCATCTTAACCACATCATACAGGCATTATTGCAATAGCGCAGAATCAGAATATTTGTCTCTATAATGGTGCTATTAAAATTACACTACTGGTATGGTCATGCTGTTACTGTGACATGAGCACCATGTTGATCTATTCCAACCTTCAATTATAGAACAGTAATAGTTTTGGTCTGGCATGGGGTCAATTTCTAGATAACAATTAGATACTATTATTGAGTTCTGTAGGAATCAAGGGGAAAGAAAAGTGGTTGACAGGGGAAAAAAATCTAAATAAGAGACTTTCTCCCCTCTCATATTTCACTTCTAAAGTCAAAAACTTTGCATTTCACAGTGCTATTATGTGAATGCTAGCAAGACTCCTTAAGCTATTCTCTTTTAATAGGAATTTCACTAGAGTTATTTGACTTTCAGAAATTTCTCACTGGTTCAAAATATAAAGATTGCACTCTAATATAGAGTTTTTCCAAGTCAGGAACTCTTTTCTTCTGTTTTATATAAAATTAATAAATAAAATCATAGTTAAATATGTTTCATAAAACCATACAGGAATGATTACTCATTTGAGTAAGTTTTTATTTTCCCATACTATCAAACATGTTTAAAGAAGATTCAAAGATCATTTCTTTATTGGTACACATTTTTAACCCTTTTTTCCCCATTAAGTTTTTACTAATATTTCTTTGTATTTGTTTGAAAATTTTGGTTTTTCACCTTCAATAATATTGTGTATTTTTTTTTTTTGGTAACAAAGTTATCAATTAACTTTCTTAGTCTGAAAAATTTCAGTTGAAATCAAGTGCCAGGCTATAAACAAAGTATTTAGCCTGCTGTATGCATAACAACATGGATCTAAAATATAAAGCTCCAGTTGTCGAAGTTCCCTACAGAGCAGGGAATATAGCTATTTTATCATACTAAGTTTCCTATGGAGAAATGCTATTTTCCTTTGGGATAAGAACACTCAGGTCTTAAGACTGGATGACAAGAACAGTTGGATAGGGAACTGAAAAAAAGTAGACCATTTTTTCAGTTCCATTCTTCAAGGTATAAAAGCACCCATTGTTCAGACTCTATATCCTCCTCCTGCAAGTTCAATACCTAGTCTCTTAAAATTCTACTCTTAACTAAATGGGTAAGCTTCAGAGAGATTAAACTTAAAAATATACCAGGAATACAGAATAAAGAGAGGTGATTGATCTTTGAGTGGATATCCAACAGGGCAATGAAATTCTCAAGCAGGTTCCTTTTTTATTTCAAAATGAGTTTGATTCAGAGGGATTTTATAGCCACTAAATCATGCAGTTGGCAGAAATTGTGCATGCTTCTCACAGTTACTTTGAAAGATGTCAAATTTGGCAAAGACAGTAAAAATACATGAATTTATTGAGTTTTCTTTTTTTTTCTTTCTTTCTGCTGAATGCTATAAAAAGTCATTGCACTTAGATGGGATACAAAATAATACAACTGTGTTGAATGATGAGTCAGAAGAAAAAAATTATTGATAACATGGTTTTCCCAGTTACTGAACTATGTTTTCACATGGATGGACACACAAAAGATTACCATTTGCCAAACCCCAAAGCTGACTATATTTCTATACACAATGATACACATGGCTTCAAAGGATTCTCTATGGCTATAGGCTTTTTGTTATACATGAGAGGAGCAGTGGCAACAAAGTTCTTTCTCAAGACACAGGCTGAATCAAATGAAGGTAAACATTTCAGGGCTTCACTGTCAGCAAGCTAGTGAATCCTTCTTTCTTTGCCTCTTTGCTTCCCTCCCTCCTTTTTTTCATCCCTTCCTTCCTCTCCTCCATAATTTCTTCCCTCCATTGTTCATTCATTTATTTTTCCTTCTTTCTTTCCTGCTATCTGTTCTTTCCTCCTCTTTTCCTTCTTCCTTTCATCTTTCCCTTTTCCTTCCTTCCTTCCTTCCTTCTTTCCTTCCTTTCTTCCTTCCTTTCTTCCTTCCTTCCCTCCTTCCTCCCTTTTTTCTCCTTTCCTTCCTCCCTCCCATTCCTTCCTCCTTCTCTTCCTTTCTTCTTTCATTCCTTTTTTCCTTCTCTCCTTCTTTCTTTCCTTCCTTTTTTCTTCCTTCCTTTCATACATTTTCCTTCCTTCTTTGCCCTCTTCCTTCCCCTTTTCCTTCCTTCCTTCCTTCTTTGCCCTCTTCCTTCTTTCCCCTTTTCCTTCCTTCCTTCCTTCTTTACTCTTCCTCCCATCTATTTGAGCACTTTTGGGAAGGGAGAATGTGTAATGAACTAGGCTTAATATTGAAAAGCCAAAACAAGGAACATTTGATTTTGAACTCTGGTTATGTCACTAGTAACATATATCATCTTTGGACAAGTTGCTTTATTTTCTAGGCTTCATATTCCTTATCTGAAAAATAGGAGTATTGGACTGGATTTGTGTTAGATATTCCTTGTAGTTCTAACATACAGAGTTTTTATTAATGTGCTAATCCCCTGGGAGTGGATAAGAGAATGAAAGATGGAGAAAATATATATTTTGAATAGACACTTTTTAAAGGGAAATTTAGGTTTTATTTCAGAAAACCAGAACAAATCAAAACCTTCCAAAAGAAAAATGGGCTGTCATATGATGAATAGACTGATTTTTCATTGACAGTTTTTAAACATGGACTAGTTCATTATTTAATAAGAATAGTATAGAAGGGAATAGTGGTCAGATATGGGTGGCTTGGACCAAATAGTTCTGAGATCCCTTCCACCTCCATGTTGGATTTTGTTATTTGGATAATTTATTGTAGTGAGTTTTAATTTCTATTAATTTTTATTTTTATGTAATTTTTAAGAATTATTGCTCCTAATTGTAATGCATATAAGCTCCTTGTATAAATTCTCATTTCTGCAGGATTAGAGTGTTACAAGCTTGAAGGCAGGTCATTTGGGTTTTCAAAGCTCAACACCACACTTGGAACAGATTAAGCACTTAATCAATGCTTATTAACTTGTTTTATGCTTCTAACATGCTGAGTTTTTATGAATGAGATTGTGTAATCCCCTGGGAGTGGAGAGGGGAAAGGATGTTGAAGAAAATATATTTGAGTAGCCTTTTTTGAGGGATATTTAGGTTTTATTTTAGGAAATCAGAACAAAACAAAACTTCTTTGCAAGTTCCAAAGCAAAATGGGAACATAGGATGTTCTTCAAAACTGGTCCTTTCTATGCTTCTCTTGAGTCATGTTATGAAGATGAAATTATTTAGTTTTGTTTTTTCAGTGGAAATTATTTAAAATTTCTTAATTCATTCAAGATTAATTTCCTCTTCTGAAAGAAAATGCTGTCTCACTAATTTTTGGTTATTACCCCAGGTCATTTGCCTTTTAGAATTTGGTATTCCAGGCCCTCCAACCCTTTATTGTAGAACCTGCCAGATCCTGGGTAATCCTGACTATTGCTCCACTGTACTTGTATTGCTTTGTCTGGCAGCTTGCAGTATATTTTTCCTTGAGATTATAGTTCTGGAGTTTTGCAACAATGTTCCTTGGCATTTTTCTTATGGAATTTCTTTCCAGAGATGACAGATGGATTCTTTCACTATTTCCTCCTCCAATTCTACTATAGCAGGGTAGTTTTACTTGACTATATATATATATATATATATATATATGTATATATATATATATATGTATATATATATATATTTATATATGTATATATATATTTATATATTTATATATTTATATATGTATATATATATGTATACATATATATGTATATATATATATATATATTGCATTTGATCAAATTGTATTTTATTAATTGACTTTTAATTTACTTCCTTTTCTAAGCTGTTAACTCTTGCATAGCTCTCATTTCTTGTAAAGAGCTGCAACTGGCAGATGCAAGGTAACTTAGCACTTGAGGCTAATTACCAATTGGACAATTTTCTATTAACTTGTTTGGAGGATTACCCTACTTAACTATTCTGTGCTGGCTCCATCAGTGGGTGTGGATAAAGAAGGGGAAGTGAGATCAGTGGGTGGAGTTGGAGGAGGGGATTCATTCTCTTGGTAGTGAAGAGAGAGGAAGGAGGTGTGGACATTGTTAGATCTAATCCCTGACTACCACCCTAAAAGACCAGGAATAAAGACTTTTGCTTATCCTGACTCCAGCTGATTCTAAGATATCCAGGGTCCCAACAATTTCTTTTCTCATTTTGTTTCTTCTACTTCTTATTTGCCTTTTAAAATCTTTTAGAAGCACTTCCAAGATACCTTTTTGGGCTTGAAATCAATTCATATCACTCTTTGAGATTTCCTCTGTGAGCTTTTTGTCTTCATCTGAATAAGTGTTTTGGTCTTCCTGTCACCATAATAGCTTTCCATAGTTAAGGTTTTGTGTTTTCTGCTCATTTCTTTCTTTTTCTTTTTGTATTTTCTCTTTTATTACTTTTAAGGTTGATCTCTGCTTGTAGGGTGATTCCCAAGCTTCCTGTGCAGCTCTGAGCCTTGGCTTGAAGCCATTGAACAAAAAGGTGTTTTGCTCACTGTAGGGGATAATTTTAACTGCTTTTTCCAGGAAACAGCCTGGTTTCTCAGGAATTTGCCTTTTAAGCTGGGAGTGTAGGCTGTTCCACTGATCTGCTTTACTACTAAGCCAAGACTGAGAGACTCATTCTCTGATGTGCTATGTTTGAGATCCTCTCACTGACTTTCACAGCCTTTGTCTGAGCTGGGTTGGAAACCCCTTTCACCCCAGTGAGACTGATCTATCTTGAAGTCCTTCCAATCTACCTTGAACTGGTGAGTGATTTCATTCCATCAGACTTTATTTAGAGGCTTGTTTCATGTGATTTTCAATGGAAACAAGGACAGCTCAAGCAGCTTTCTGGCTTTACTCTGCCATCTTGGCCCTGGCCCTGAGTAGACTCTTTTCAAATAATTTATGGCTACATTTTTTCTCACCCATACTCCAGACTTCAAGACTTTGTATCTTTATGGAAACATTAATAGTTGTGAGAGTCAATGATAAGAACACTAAAGCTTTGAAGTGTATTGGTTACTTTAAGTTTTGATTACAAGACATAAGAGAATTTAAACAAAATTAAACATTCAAACAAAGATGCAAGGAATGCTTAACCAAACCTCCTAATTCTATGAAAGGGTAGTGAATAATGATGAGAATAGCCTTCTTGTTCTATTGGCAGCTAACCAGGAATCTAACATGGCAAAATTTTCTGAAAATATTAGCGACACATTGGAGCCTTGCTTGGTGAGAATTCATGCTGAGATGCTAATCAAAAGCAGAACTAACTTATAGTCTATTTGATAGTTCTGAATCCCTTTAAAGTGAAGTTTCCAAATGTAAATATATGAAAACTCCACCCATATCACATAGTTAATCCTAGTGGTATAGTGGTCCTTATTCATTTTACAGATAAAAACCAATGCCCAGAAAAATTACAATTTCTAATTGTGACATATATCATAGCAAAGTCAATTTATTTCTAACTAGAGAGACACACCAGAGAATCAATGGACAGACCCCGAAATACAGACCCCCAAACACAGATACTTACAAATAATTTGGTTGTTCAATTGTTTTTCAGTAGTGTCCAACCCTTAATGACCATAAAACCTCAAGATTTTCTTGACAAAGATATTGAAATGGTTTTCCATTTTCTTTTACAATAGATTAGTGGATCCATTTTGTCAAGAAATGAGATTAATTAGCTTGCCCATGGTCATATAACTAGAAAATGTTTGACGCAGAATTTCAACTTAAGTTTTCCTGACTTCAGACTCAGTGTTCTATCAACTGAACAACCAACTGTCCCTCAACTTTAGTAGTTGAAATTACAGCCAATATTTCCTCTCAACCTTTATAAACACTTCCTTAAGTCAAAAATATTTGTTGAACATTGGCTATGATCTTTCTACTATTCAAGATGCTTGGAAGGAATCCTTCTTCAGCTCTTCCTCTTTCTTTTTTATGCATTTCCAATGTGGTGGGGCTTTCCAAATGCAGAAATTCCTTCCACTGATATAGGATCTTTACTCATCTATAACTTATAGTCAAAGAGGACTGTCTTAGTAACTGATTTTCAATAAATTACCTATGGTCACATAATTAATAAGTGTCAGAGGTATGATGAATCCAGTTCTTCCTGTCTTGCAGGACAATCCTCTATTTATTACCCTACTACTCATCCATATATGATTTACAATAGCAAAATATAGTTTTCTACAAATACACTTCAAAATATGCCTAATCACTAATTTTTATATTCATGAATTTTGACTATTCACTGGCATCAAGTTTTTGGAAGATTCTTGGCTTCACAAGTAGCAGGTACTTAAAATGAAATTCAACTGGGAAAACTTGAGAATATTTTGCTTTTCTGAAATACCTGATTTATTTTCAAAATTGTGTTTATATTATTTATATATTTTATCTATGATTTTTGGTTTCTAATAGGAACTCAGAAGTAGAAAAATATGAGTCTCTATTTAGTAGTTTATAATTCATAGGAAATATAGCATAAAGGAACTAAAAAGAATGCTTAGTCTAATCCCCTCATTTTATGCAATTTGGGGCTATGAAAAGAGATAACTTTCAAAAACTCTCTTAAGAAATATGTATTAATGGAGCCATATGATAAGACTTCATAGTATCTTTTGATACAATCAATCCAGAACAAAAAAAAAAAAAAAAAAAAAAAATTGTGTAATTTGAGTATCAAGAAACCCAGCTGAGAACTGGGCAGAACCAACTCCTGTGAGAAGTCTTTGGATCCCAGAACAGGGTTCTGACTTTTCTCCATACATTTTAGCAAGAATATTAAATCTTCATATGAGTAAAGATATTCTTAGACACAGTTGAGAAATGTGGTGTTTAGGTCAAAAGATCGTCTCTGGGTTTATCTAACATCTGTTTCCTTCCACCAGCAACACCCTTGAGGTAAAATTGTCTTTCCCTCTGTAACTTCACTGTCTGAAAGTTATTTTTAAAAATTTATCAAGTCTATCTCCTTCTGACCTGCACATTAAAACACATTTTATCTCTTGTTGTTTTTTTCATGCAGTCTATTTCCCTCTGTTATCAGCTTTAGGGGTTATTTTAATTTTGTCACTACACAAGGAGATGTTCTCTTGTCACCTTGGAACAGAGCCTGAAATTCACTGAGGTAAGAAGACTGTATTGGTTTCTTTTATCATATATGTGGTGAATTAAAATGTGTATATAGTGTTATAGATTTAAAAGAGACTTCTTTTAATTGGGTCGATGATGGTATTGGAATAATACCTCATTTCTTACAACATATAGAGAGAACTAGCACTACAGAGGGCAAACTTCTTGCTAAAATTACAGAATTGATGCATGAGCCTCATATGAATTTAGGGATGTGGATACAAGAGATACATTTATGTCTCTAAAAATATAGTTTTTGTTGTTACTTTAAAGGAAGAACCTGGCATTTTCAAGTTCTTAAGTCAGTACAACAGTTTGTAGCCATCTGGAATTAAACAAACCTTGGAACCTAATGGTGTGTCTATACCAGAGGTTAAAAAAACAAAAAGTCTTCTCCATTCTATAAAAAGGAAACCCTAAAAATAAATTGCTTTTAGCTACAGATGCAATTCTTACTTCTCTGTTTCTATTCAAGGCAGTAATGAATGCTTTTCTCAGTTGCTCTGCACTTCTCATATTGCCATAGGGTCAAAACAAGAGGCATTAAGTCTGAGCCTGACAATAAAACAGTTTATATAATGGTAGCAACCATACCAAGTATTGAAAAGACTCCAATTTCTTTTGGTGACCTGAGAGAATTTCAATTTCCCTTTTTTAAGCGTGATTTACCCATATACATTAATACAAATTAGCTGTGTTATCTCCTGAGGCTTTCACAGGAAGACTGAATTATTCCTCAATACTATAGACATATGGATCAATCAGTCACTCAATCAACAGGCAGATGAAAGACTGAGATACATTGTAGAAAACAACTGAACATAGAAGCAGAAACCTGAGTGTGAGTCTCAAGTCTTAATATGTGACCTTAACAAATCAATTATACAATAATAAGAGCTCAAAGTTAGAAGAGTTTTAACAACTTCTTTGCCTACTCCAACCTATAATGTGAGATGAAGTAATGAAAGCTAACTCAAATCTCTATATAACATTTAGTGATTTGAAAATTGTTTACATATATTCTATTATTTGAGCCTCATAATTTACCATAAATATCAATATCTCCTTTTTACAAAATGAGGAAAATGGGGATATATGTTTAAATGATTTATCTCTTGTTGCATAGCAAAGGAAGTATCTGAGGTGAGGGATTTGGAGCAAAGTTTTCTTAACTAAAAATTTAGCATTTTAGTGTCCATATCACACTGACATCTTTTAATTCCATCTGGGACATCTCTAAGAAATTAACATTCAACCTTCTCTTTAAGAACTCCAATGAAAGATAATTTTCACTTATGGAGGCAACCTATTCTACTTTGGGTCACCATAGATTTTAGGATTCAATGACTATAAGAAGTAAGGGGGAGGGGAAAGTTGGCACATATGTATGCAAATGAGCTTTATTTAATGTCTTTCCTTATAATTGATAAAAGTGCTAGAAATAGGACTGTTAGGAATAGGAGTCCTAGAAATAAAGGACTGTTGTGAATATTTGGAATATGTCTTGAGTTGGCCCTCCATCAGCAACATGGGTATTCTCCTATTATATAGTAGCATATCAGGTTTATAGAACTAGAGATGGTTTTAATTTCTTCTCTATAAAATATAATTCCCATCTTCAACATGATTCATGATATTATTCTGATCTTGTGAGTTCCAGAGTGATGAATGTTAGAGGAATTTTATCTTGGCTGTTATTTCTGCTCCGAAACTTACACTTTGGGATCTTTGTACATTATAGTTATTTGATGGAGTAAATAAGGAAAAAATGAAGGTCATGGTTGGGGAAAGAATCTAATTTAGTCTATTTCTGACTTTGGAACATATTAGGTTCTTTTTCATGGCTTTGACTGGACATTGAGAAACATTTACCTCTAAATTTCAAAGATCTTGATACTCAGCCCTCCAGATATATAACTAAAGCTCATCAGAGAACTCAAGGCTCAAGGAGTACAATATTAAAAAAAAAGAACAAAGGCACTATTGTTTGTTTTTATTCTGTGTTTCCAACTTATTTTTTTAATTTTCCTGAGTCTCCAGACTTAAAAATGCTATAAGTGAAATAATATGTTGAATTTTTTTTTGAATAGTTCATATAATGGGGTATCTCATTTCATGTGGGGAGCTTTTCTATTTATATATAGAATTTTCTATTCAGGGAGCTACTGAGGTATAACAGAAATCCACTCCAAATGATGATGTCCTTAGTCTAAGCAAGGACTCTGATGGTCAAAGAAACAGAACTCAAATGTCTTCTATAATTGAGATTAGTCTTTTATGTAGAGAGGTACATCTCTGGTTTAACCCAAAATCATTGAGACATAGTGCTAGGAAAGAAGATAAGTCTCAGTTTCCTCATTTATCAAGAAAGCCTCATAAGACTTTCACCTTTCTCCCCAGCAGTAGCTTACTATCAGAAGCAAATAATTTAAAGTGAATAGAGTTCTAAAAGAATGAGGTACTATATAAGTATAAGCTATTATGTCTTCACACACTTTTAGTAAACATTTTTAATATATTAAGAATAATTTTATATCTCTCCTGTATATGTAGAATTAAATTAGATATAGTGATAAAATGAAAATATAAGATATGCTATCTATCCTCAATAAACTTATATTTTAGTTAAAAAGACAATGTAGTATAATTAAACAATATTATATTGAGAATTAAAAGAAATTATTTTGAGTCTGACTGCAACTTGTTATGTGAACATAGACAATTTATATCTCTTTGGGACTCTTTCATATTGTTTAAATTGAGGAGTCATACTTTATTATTTCTAAGCACACTTTCAACTTTGTCTATGATTTCATAATTAATAAACAAAAGATAATAGTAAACAAAAGACCCCTACATTATTTTTTTCTGTATTGTGTAGTACTGATCCTATACCTGTTCAGAAAAGACAGAGGCAGATAACAGCACTAGCATAATCAAGGGAAGTTTCAAATACATGTTGGGATTTGTACTGGGTCTTATGAGAAAAAAAGCTAAGTATGACAGATCATTGCAGAAGTATGTGCAGAATGATAAAAAAGACTGACTCAAGAGGTAATTATAAGTTAGAACCTTTATTTCAGGATCTACACAGACTATATTCTGTTTCCATTGATTAACCCATCAGGGGTCTGTGAAGAAAACACTGAACATGGAACTAAAATATCTGAATTTCCTCTTATAGGCTACATGATTTTAGGCAAGTCATTTAAATTCCTTGGGCCTTAGATTTCTTATTTGAAAAATTAAGGGTTTGTGGGAAAACATTTTTACAGTCAAAGGTTCTGATAAAGGCCTCATTTCCAAAATATATATAGAATTGGCTCTGATTTATAAGAAATCAAGTCAATCTCCAATTGATAAATGATAAAAGGATATGAACAGACAATTCTCAAATGAAGAAATTGAAACTATTTCTAGTCATATGAAAAGATGCTCCAAGTCATTATTAATCAGAAAAATGCAAATTAAGACAACTCTGAAATATCACTACACACCTGTCAAATTGGCTAGAATGACAGGGAAAGATAATGCAGAATGTTGGAGGGGAATGGGAAAACAGGGAATTGTGAATATATCCAGCCATTCTGGAGAGCAATTCGGAACTATGCCCAAAAAGTTATCAAACTGTGCAAACCCTTTGACCCAGCAGTGTTACTACTGGACTTATATCCCAAAAAGGTCTTAAAGAAGGGGAAGGGAACCGTATGTGCAAGAATGTTTGTGGCAGTCCTCTTTGTGGTGGCCAGAAACTGGAAACTACGTGGATGCCCATCAATTGGAGATTGGCTGAATAAATTGTGGTATATGAATATTATGGAATATTATTGTTCTGCAAGAAATGACCAACAGGATAATTTCAGAAAGGTCAGGAAAGACTTACATGAACTGATGCTGAGTGAAATGAGCAGGACCAGGAGATCGTTGAATACTTAAACAAAAATACTATATGATGACCAATTCTGATGGATGTGGCCAATGAGATGAACCAAATCAGTTCCAATAGAGCAGTAATGAACTGAACCAGCTGCACCCAGCAAAAGAACTCTAGGAGATGATTATGAACCACTATATAGAATTCCCAATCGCTCTAATTTTATCCGCCTGCATTTTGGATTTCCTTCACAGGCTAATTGTAGACTGTTTCAAAGTCCAATTCTTTTTGTACAACAAAATTATTGTTTAGACATGCATGCATATATTGTATTTAATTTATACTTTAATATATTTAACGTGTATTGTCAACCTGCCATCTGGACAGGGGATGGAGGGGAAAAATTGGAACAGAAGGTTTGGCAATTGCCATGTTTTAAAATTACTCATGCATATAAATAAAAACTATTAAAATATAAAAAATAAAGGGTTTGAACTAGATTACAGAATAACATTATTTAGAAAGGACTTTGGGAATCATCTAGCCTAGTCGATGCACAAAAGGAATCCCATTGTAACATACATAATAATTGGTCACACACCCTCCCTTTAAAATTGCCAAAGAGTTAAAATGTGCCATCTCTTTAGTTATCTTAAGTCTCCTGCTGTTGTGTTAAGGGAGAGAGCAGTGTTCCATCAGACCTCCCTTCTGGACTCCTGTCTTGGGAGATAATTAATACTATTCTTTTTATTTCAAGTACTTGTTCCTTCTAAAACTCCAAAAAGGATTCTACTCTGAACTGAAAACCCCTTGGATATTGAAAATCTTATCTAAAACCTCTATTCAATCATTTAGAAACTTTCCCATGCTCATACCCAATGGTTTCTAATATGTCATTTCAAAATGCCCAAATCCTTATTGCAATTCTCTCCTATCCAATTCCCCTAAAAAAGTATTTGTTCCACCATCATCATTCAACCAAAGCTATTTTCTCAAAAGTTATATAATTATCTCTCAAATGATAAATCTCAATATTTTTTTTGCAATCCTCATCTTTCTTGATCTTTATTGCAGTCTCTGACACTGGTGATTAGTACTTCATGATATTCTCTTCTTTCAGGTTTCCATGACAATATTTATCCTGAGTCCTCTTCTACCTCTATGACCAATCCTTTGCCTCCTTTGCTGGATCTTCATCCAACACATTTAATTAATTATTAATAATTCCAAAGAGCTCTTTTTAAGCCTGTTCCTCTTCTTTATAATATTCCACTCCATGATATTATCAACTTCCATAGATTCAATTATCATCTCTGTGCTGATGATTGAAAAATCACTTATCTAGGTCAGTCCACAAGCACTTTATAATTTCCTACTATGTTCTACATCTTTTTTAAATACTAGGGATATAAATACAAAGAAGAAGAAAGAGGAGGAGGAGGAGGAGGAGGAGGAGGAGGAGGAGGAGAAGCAGGAGGAGAAGGAGGAGGAGGAGGAGGAGGAGGAGGAGGAGGAGGAGGAGGAGGAGGAGGAGGAGGAGGAAGAGGAGGAGGAGGAGGAGGAGGAAGAAGAGGAGGAAGAGGAGGAGGAGGAGAAAACCAAATAAGGGGAGATAGCACACCACAAAAACATTTGAAAACATAGAGGTGAGGAGATGGAAAAGTACTCCAAAGGCCAAACTAGGCAAGAATTATGTCCAAAGAAGTCCAAAAGGTGTATAGCTAAGTAGAAATTGAGGGAATAGAGATCTTAAGTTCTGTCTTTAAATGGAGAAATAGTGTTCATGGTTGTAAGAGATGACATCTAGAAAATGTATGATTAGAAAGAGGTAATGTATTTAAAAGAGGGAATAATGGGTTGGAAAGTCCAGCTGAACTGGCACCCATAAAATGTTAAAAGACCTACAATGTATTGGGAAGATCTTTGAGGACTTGGGGTAGATATGAACAGGGATTGCAAATCTATACTTTAGGAGGAACATTGCTAACTGAATGGAAGATCAAGTGTAGATGAAAGATACTTGTGGAAGCCGAACCAACCAGGAGGCTATTTCAATAGTCTAAGCATGAGGTGATGAGATCCTGCACCAAAGTCATAACATGTCAGAAAAAAAAGGTATATATTTTACAGATGTTAGGGAAGTAAAAATCGAGCACAAGACCCTCTTGATAATGTATAGTGATGCTTTCTGGGGGTCCCACCCTTTGCCCTTTGGATTATGCCATTTTTTATTCTTCCAAGATTGATTTTTCATGATTTATAGCCATAAAGCTAAAAGAATATTGGAGTTCAAAATATATTTTTTGTGTTAGGAAGAAATTTAGGACCATTGAAAGTGTTATACAACTTCCCAAGTTTAGTGCAGACCATTCTTGATCCTTCTCATTATCTGTAGACTCTATCTAAATTATGTATGCTATAACCAACCAAAATTATAGGACTCATAGGGAAACATACTAATCATCTTCAAATAGGGGATCATGATCTCAAAATGTGAGAATATGATTCATTTCACTACACACATTTCAATTAATCAATAAAAATTTATTAAGCACCTACTATATGCTAAGTACTGTGCTAAAAATACTACTCATTTTGATAAATATTTTATCACTACATGTAAAATTTTTAACATTCTTTTTTTAAATATTGAATTCCAGATTATCTCTTTTCATCCTAACTTTACCCCTCTTTGAAAAAAGCATGTAATTTGATATTGATTATATATATGAAGTCATGCAAATCATATACCCATATTAATCATATTGCCCAGAAAAAATATAGATAAAAAGAAAGGGAAAAAAGTAAGAAAAAAAAAACCTTGCATTTTGAGTTCATCAGTTCTCTTACTGAAGGTGGATAGAGTTTTTCATCATACATCATTTAGAATTGCTTGGATATAAGTAGTGAAGTTTTCCAATAGTTGATCATCTTTATGATATTGCTGTTATTTCTGTTTAATGTTTTCCTGGTTCTACTCACTTCAATTTTTATAAGTTCAGAGGGTCTCCCCAGGTTATTTTGAAATCTTTTTCAGTCATTATTTCTTATAGCACAATAGTATTCCATCACAAGAATACTTGTTCAGTTATCCCTCATTTGATGAGCATGACCCTCAATTTCTAATTATTTGCTACTACAGTAAGAATTGGATAAATATTTTAGTACAAATAAAGGTTTTTTTCTGTTTTCTTTTATCTCTTTGTGATACAGATCTAAGGCTTGCAGGATCAAAGGCCATGGATGTTGTGTGACCTTTGAATATAGATCCAAATTTGCGAATTGATGCAATTTTTCCACATCCCATCCAATATTAGTAATTTTCTTTTTTGTGTGTCACATTAACCAATCTAATAAACATGTATGCTTATTATACATTATAAATTATACATCCTTAGCAATGCATAATTTAAAGTGATTTAGAACATTTTTCTATGTTACTATTTGTAATTTTTATTTCTTCTTTTAGAAAACTGTCTGATCACTTCCTTTGACAATTTATCAGACAGGAACTAATTCTTATTTTTATAAATTTGGCTCAGGTCCTCTTTATGCTTGTGAAATGAGACTTAGAGAAATATATGGTAAGTTCTACCGTCCCCCAACTCCAAATTTTCTGTTTTCTTAATAATTTGGTTGAATTCAGTGAGTTTGTACAAAATTATTTTTATATCATAGAATAAAAAATTATCAATAATATCAAAATAGTAATATCAAAAATAAAGAGAGAGTAAACTTATTTATCTTTCATTAGGTTATAAGGCTTTCTCTCATTCATAGATCAGACAAGAACAATTTTCCATACTCCCCTATTTATTTTTCCCTCTTTTAAACTTTATTTTTCTTATGTGATTCTTTAATAAAGTTTTTTTATTTCAAAACATATGCACAGTTTTCCACATTCACCTTGCAAACCTTATGTTCCAAAATCTTCCCACTCTTCCCTTTACTCCCTTCCCTAAACTGAAAGTAATTCAATATATGTTAAATGTGCAATTTTTCTACATATATTTCCACAATTATCATGCTGCACAAGAAAACTCAAAGCAAAAAGCAAAAAAAAAAAAATGAGAAAGAAAACAAAATTCAAGCAAGCAAAAAAAAAAAATGAAAATATTATTTTGTGATCCACATTCAGTCTCCATAGCCCTTTCTCTGGGTGCAAATGTTTCTCTTCATCACAAGAACATTGGGATTGGCCTGAATCATTTCACTATTGAAAAGAAAGACATCCTTTAGAATAGATCATGCCTAATTTTGCTGTTGCTGTGTACAATGTTCTCCTGGTTTAACTCACTTCTCTTAGCAATAGTTCATGTGTCTCCAGACCTCTCTGAAATCATCCTACCAATCATTTCTTATAAAACAATATTTCATAATATTCATATACCATAACTAATTCAGTCATTCTCCAGTTAATGGGCATCCATTCAGTTTCTAGTTTCTTTCCATTACCAAAACAGCTGCTACAGACATTTTGTACATGTGAGTCCTTTTCTTTTTTTTATGATCTCTTTGGGATAGAGGTCAAATAGAGACACTGCTGGACCTTTTGGGCAAAGTTTCAAATTGCTTTCCATTGTTTGCATTGGTTTTCTTTTGTTAAAAAACATTTTAACTTAATTTAATGAAAACTATCCATTTTGCATTCCATAATGTCATTTAGTTCTTTGGCCACAAATTCCTTCTTTCCCCCATAGGTCTGAAAGGTAGACAATTCTTTGTTCTTCTAATTTGCTTACAGCATCATTCTGTAGTTCTAAATCATTCCATTCTTAGTATAGTGTGTTAGTGAGGATCAAAGTCTACTTTCTACCATACTAATTTCCAATTTTTCCAGCAAATTTTGTCCAGAACCTGAAGCCTTTGGGTTTATCAAACACTAGATTACTATAATCATTAACTATTGTGTCTTGTGAACCTAATCTATTCCACTTAATGACTACTTTATTTCTTATTCAGTACCAAATGGTTTTGATAATCATTGATTTATTATATAGTTTTAGGTCTCATACAACTAGGCCACCTCCATTTGCATATTTTTCATTAATTCCTTTGAAATTCTTGACCTTTTGCTTTCCAGATGAACTTTTATTTATTTTTTTTTCTGTATTGCTCTGTAAATATTTTGTGGGAGTTTGATTGGTATGGCACTGAATAAGTAGATGAATTTAGGTGGTATTGTCATTTTTATCATATTAGCTCAATCTATCCATTCTCTAAGAACATCATCATATCATCTGCAAAGAGTGATCATTTGATTTCCTCATTACCCTACTCTAATTCATTTTATTTATTTTCTTCTCTTATTACCAATCTTGTTTCACTCCTGATCTTACTGGGAATGATTCTAGTTTATCCTTATTACATATGATGCTTGCTGATGGTTTAAAATAGACACTACTGATCATTTTAAGAACTCCATTAATTCTTATATTCTCTAGCATTTTTTAATAGCAATTGATGTTGGATCTTGTCAAGTAATCTTTGTGCATCTATTGAATTAATCATATGATTTTTGTTAGTTTGGTTATTGATTTTCTAATAATTTTCCTAATATTGAACCACCTCTGCATTCATTGTATAAATCCTTTTTGGTCATCTTGTATTATCCTGGTGATAACTTGCTGTATTCTCTTTGTTAATATTTTATTTATTTTTTTGAATCAGTATTCATTAGAGGAATTAGCCTATAATTTCCTTTCTTTGTTCTGACTCTACCAGCTTTAGTTACCAGCACCATATCTATTTCATAAAAGGAATAAGGTAGGACTCTGTATTTTCCTATTTTTACAAATAGTTTGCACAGTATTGGAATTAATTGTTCTTTAAATGTTTCATGGAATTCACATGTAAATTCATTTGGCCCTGGAAAATTATTTTATGGAGTTGATTAATAGTTTGTTCAATTTCTTTTTTCTAAAATGGGACAATTTAAGTAATTTATTTCCTCCTCTGTTAATCTGAGCAATCGATATTTTTATGTATTCATCTATTTTACTTATATTATCAGATTTATTGGCATGCAGTTGTACAAAATAGTTTCTAATTATTGCTCTAATTTCCTGTTCATTGGTGGAAAGTTCACCCTTTTGATTTTTGATACTAACATTTTGAATTTCTTCTTTCATTTTTCTAATCAAATTAACCAAAGATTTATCTTTTTTTGTTGTTGTTTTTTGTTTTTTGTTTTCATAAAACCAACTCTTATTTTTGGCATTAGTTCAATAGTTTTCTCACTTTTAATTTTATTTTCAAAATTCACATTGTTTATTTAATTGGGGATTTTTATTTTTTTTTTTCTATTTTTAATTGCGTGTGCAATTCATAGATCTCTTTCTCTATGTTATGCAAGTAGGTATCTTGAGAGACAAAACTTTTCCTAAGAACTGCTATGGATGCAACCCATAAATTTTGATATCTTGTCTCATTATTGTCATTCTCTTGGATGAAATTATTAATTGTGTCTATAATTTGTTGCTTCACCCACTCGTTGTTTAGGATTAGATTATTTAGTCCCTAATTAATTTTTCCCTGGCCTTTTATTATGTGAAAGTTTTATTCCATCATGATCTAAAAGAGATGCATTTATTATTTCTGCCTTTCTGCATTTGATTTTGAGTTTTTTCTGTCCCTATCACATGGTCAGTTTTTGTGTATGGTCCATATACCACTGAGAAAAAGAAGTATGCTCCTTTCTGTCTCCATTCAATTTTCTCCAAAGGTCTAGATACTTTTCTCAAATTCTATGTACTCCCCTTAATTTCTTTCTTATTTATTTATCTAGTTATGAGAAAACAAGGTTGAGAGATACCCCACTACGAGAATTTTGCTATCTAATTTTTCTTCTTCTTCTATCTTTTTTTTTTCTTTTTTGACTGAGACAATTGAAGTTAAGTAATTTCCCCAGGATCACACAGCTAGGAACTGTTAAGTGTCTGAGGCCACATTTGAACTCAGGTCTTCCTGACTTCATGGTTTGTGCTTTATCAACTGTGCCACCAACTACTTCTGTCTAATTCTTCTTGCAGTTCTCTTAACTTCTCTAAGAATCTAGATGTTAGGTCACTTGGTGAATATATTTTTAGTATTGATATTACTTCATTATCTATGTTATCCTATAACAAAATGTAATTTCCTTCCTCAATAATTTTAATTAGCATAATAGATTCTGTTCCAAGCCTTTTAATTTTACTTTGTATATATCACCATTTAAAAATGTTTCTTGTAAACAACATATTGTAGGATTCTGGCTTTGAATGCAGTCTGCTGTCTGCTTTCGTTTTATATAGGAGAATTTATTCCATTTACCTTCCTTGTTTAAATTACTGTCTGTATTTCCTGCCATCTTATTTTTCTCCAAATTATATTTTGTCTTCCCTTTCTCCCTTTTCCACCTCCCAAGTGTTTTGCCTCTGACCATCACTTCTCTGAAACAACCCTGTCTTTTTCAGCTGCTCCCCCTTTTTATCCTTTTCCCCTTCTACTTTTGTTCTCACTTCTATTAGCCTCCCTTTTCCTTTCTCCTTTCCTCTCATACTTTCCTACAGGGTTAGAAATTTTCTCTCTAAAGTGAAATATGTGATATTCTTTCTTTGAGCCAAATCCTATGAGATTAAAATTCACACAATAATCATCCCCTTCTCTTCTTTCCCTCAATTGTAAAAGGTCTTTATTTGACTCTTCATGAAATGTAATTTACCCCATTTACCTCCATTTTTTTTCTCTCTTCCAGTGCAATCCCCTTTCCACCTGTAGTTTATTTCATCTCATCATAATAAATTCAAATTATACTTGCACTCTTTAAGTATACCTATTGCAAAGACCATTTCTCAAGGTTTACACATATCTTCCCAACTAGGGATGCAAACTTTTTACCTTTTAAAAGAAACAATTATTATTTTTTTTCTTACCTTTTCACCTTTTTATGCTTCTCTTGAGTTCTGTATATGAAAATCAAATTTTCTATTCAGCTTTGGTCTTTTCATCAGAAATAAATTAAATTCACTGGTTGCATTTAATGTCCATCTTTCCCCCTAAAATATAATGTTTAATTTTCTGGAAAGCTGATTATTGGCTGCAATCCAAGTTCCTATGCCCTCTGGAATAGCATATTCCAGACTCTTTGATCCTTTAAAGTTTCTATTTTAAACTGATACATTTTGGATAATTCTGATTGTGGCTCCTCAAATTTGAATATTTCTGGCTGCTTGAAACATTTTCTCCTCGATTTGAAAATCCTGAAATTTAGCTATGAAATAAATTCCTTGGAGTTTTCATTTTTGTTTCATTTAGGAGCTGATGGATGAATTCTTTCAATGACTATTTTACCCTCTGGTTCAAGGAAAACAGGCAGTTTTCTGTGATGATTTCCTGAACAATGTCATCTAAGCTAATCATGGTTTTCAGTTTTTTTTTTTTTTTTTTTTTTTTCAGATTTTCAGGTAGTTTCAGGTTTCTTCTAGAGATCTATTTTCCAGGTCAGTTGTTTTTACCAATGAGATAATTTACATTTTCTTTTATTTTCTTCTTCTTCTTCTTCTTCTTCTTCTTCTTCTTCTTCTTCTTCTTCTTCTTCTTCTTCTTCTTCTTCTTCTTCTTCTTCTTCTTCTTCTTTTTTTGTTTTTGCTTCACTGATTCTTGATGTCTCTTTGAGTCATTCACTTCCATTTGTTCAATTCTAATTTTTAATGAATTATTTTCTTTCATTAGCTTTTTTATCTTCTTTTTCATTTGGCCAATTGAACTTTACAATGAGTCATCTTGTTCATTGATGTTTTTGTTTTTGTTTTTGTTTTTGTTTTTGTTTTTTTTTTCATTTCACAAATTTTCTTTTTCAACAAGTTGGTTTCTTTATTAATTTTGTGAAAACTATTTTGTAAGGGAGTTACATGTTTTTTTTTCCCATTTCATCAAATCAATTTTGGAAGGAGTTATATGTTTGTTTTTTCCACTTTGCTAAATCTATTTTTTAATTTTTCTTCAGATAATTTCTGTTTCCTTTTCCAAACTCTGGTGCAAAATTCTCATTTCCTTTTTCCCATTTTTCTTCTAAGTCTCTTTTATGATCCTTTTTGAATTCTTCCAAGAGAGCCTTGTGAGATGGAGACCAAGTTTTATCACCCTTTGGGGATTTATCTGGAGATGACTTTCCTTTAGTATCCTCAGGGTTTGAGATCTGTTCTCTGTCTCCATAAAAGCTATTTATGTTTAGAGCTTTGTTTTGCTTTTTTTCCCCCCTCATTTTTAAAGATTGAGGTCTATTCTTATGGCAAAGGAGAGATTGTCTCAAGTTTCCCCTACAAGCCACAGCAGCTCTATTGTACGCTGTAGCCAATTCTGTTGATTTCCTTGTCATGCTGGGTATGTGTGGCCAAGTCCCACATTATTCTGGGCTCACTATTTGTCTTTTATAGTTGTGTTAGATGTCTCACTGCTAGTCTGTTGATGAACTTGCTTCTGAACCAAGAGAGAGTAGCCAATGTTGCTGCATTATGCCTAAGAGCCTAGAGTAAATTCTTTTGGCACATGAACACCACACCACAGCCTGCACTTGGCTGCCTCCTCCCTCCTCCCCATGCTCAATTGAAATAGACCTTTTCTGAAGTTCTTCCAAAATATCTTCTGCTGGAAATTTGTTACACTTCAAATATTTGCATGTTCTACCACTCCAAAACCAGTTCAGAGACTTGATCTGGTATTGATCTGAGGAAAGCCAGGATGAGTTCAAAGACATGTTCACACTGTCATCTTGGCTTCACCCTCCATACTCCCTGAATTATTTACTTCAGTCGAGATTATTTGTCCTTTTTAATTTATCATTTTATATAATTTTATAACTGAGATATCAGTCTATGCCATTTTTCTGAACTGTTTTCCATTTCCTCCATTAATTTTTGTCAGATAGTGAGAGCTTTCCCCCAAAGCTTGGATTTTGTAATTTACCAAACACTAGATGATTATGCACATTTATATTATTTATCTATTCTATTTCACTGGTCCTCTACTCCATTTTTTAGCTGGTACCAGAGTATTTTGATGATTACAATTGTGTAATATAATTTGAGATCTGATACTGGTAAATCAAATTCCATTACATTTTACTGTTTATTCTCTTAATATTCTTGGATTACTGTCTAAGGGAAATTTCTAATCATTAACATAAATATGATGGCACTAAACATGTGATCCAGGAAATATTACTTAATTCTGTTTTCCTCAGATTTTCATCTCTAAAATGATCTTGAGAAAGAAATATCAAACCATTCCAGTATCTTTGCAAAAACAAACAAACAAACAAACAAATAAATAAATAAATAAACCTATTTGATTCAGAAAGGTTTAGATACAACTGAAATGACTGAATAACAACCTATGGCCAATTAATATTTCTCCAGTTACTTAGATTGTTTTATTCCTGTAAAAAGTGTTTATTAATTTTGTGTGTGTATGTGTGTGTGTATATGTGTGAGGGTGTGTGTGTACTTATGTGTATGTATATATGGATAGAGAAATATATCTGTGCTTGGAGGCATGGGGGATGAAAGGAGAATAAAATTTAAAAAAAAAGTGTGCAGCAGAGAACAAAAGTACAAAAATAGGGAAGCAAGAAAATATAGAAATTAGTGAATATAAATTTTTCTACTATCACATATTTTTCTTGAGTTGGAAATTTATTTTTATATATTTTGAATCCTCCCTAATATTCTGCTGGGCATATGACAATGTTCTATTTTGTTAACTTTGCTTTTTCTGTCTCTTTTTTCTATTATGTTTTTGAAATAGTTTTGTTAGATTTTATTTTCCTTTTTGTCTTTCTACCATTCTTTTTTTTTCAAATAAACAGAACTTTTTTTTAAAAAATGAAGTTTTGTCTATATATCTATACAATAATATATAATAATATATATAATAATAATATATAATAATATATATAACTATATATATAATATAATAACATATATATTATATATTATATATTATATATATTATATTATATATACTATATATAATATAATATATATAATATTATATATATAATATAAATAATATTATATATATAATATAATATATAATATCTATAGTAATATATAATAATGATATATTGAATGGTTTCTTTCTGACAGCTATTTTCTCTTTGAAATCGGAGCTCTGAAATTTGTCTCTAATATTCCCCAGAGTTTCCATTTTGAGATCTATTTCAGGTGTTGATCAGTAGATTTTTTTTTCATTTTTTCTTTTATTCTCTGGTTTTAAGATATTGGGACACTTTTCCTTGAAAATATTTTGAAATATGATATCTAGACTCTTTTATTATTTTTGACCATGATTTTCTTAATTATCAAATTACCTCTCCTTGATCAATTTTCTGTTAGTTGTTTTTTACAAATCAATATTTCATATTCTCTTCTATTTTTCATTCTTTTGATTTTATTTTGTTGTTTCTTTATATCTCATGAAGTCACTATTTCACAGATGTATCATTCTAATTTTTAAAGAGATTTTTCTTCAGTGTGCTGTTTTACCTCTTTTTTCCCATTTTAGCACTTCTGATTTTTTAGAGAATTATCTTCTTCAGTATTTTTGCACCTCCCTTTTTACAAAATTGTTAATTTTGCTTTCATGATTTTCTTCCTTTTGTTTCATTTATTTACCTAATTTCTTCTTTACCACTTTGATTATGAAAATCATTTTAGCTATTCCAGGGATTATTTAGGGGCTTGTGTGCAATTCACAGTTTAATTTGAGGGTTTTCTTTTGTTTCTTTTTCTGAGTTTGTCTTAATTTTTGCTGTCATCATATTAACTTTTTATAGTCAGGTTTATTTTTAATTGCTTGCTCATTTTCCCACCTTATTTCTTGACTTTAATTTTGAAATTATTATTCAAGGTGTTTTCTATTCCCAGCATGAAAGGGGAAGGTATATTGTTTCAAATTTCAGACTTTTTAACACTGCTATTTTCAGAGTTAGTTATTGTAGTATAGAAGTTTTCAGTGCTTTTAAGGTATCTCTGAGGAGATGTGTGATCATTGCTTTCCTGACATGTACTCTAGTTCTTACAGAGGAAGTGACCCTGATCTTTTAGGATTATAGTTCATATTGTTCCTCAAGACCCTTGCTCCATTGGGGCCCCAAATGATATTGTTCCTCAAGTCCCCTGCTTCCTTGGAATTAAAATTTATACTATTCCTCAGAATACTTGATCCCTTGAGACCAAATATTATATTGCTTCTGAGGATCCCCACTTACTTTTGATTGAAGGGACTCGTAATGATCCTTGAACTATTAACCCAAAATAGGTATGGGTAATAAAGTTACCAGTGTCCATTTTTATATTATTTCTTAGCACAGGTGTTATTTGAGCAATTAACCAGATCCCCTTATCATCTATGGCTTGAAAGCTCCTGTTTCTGTTGCTATCATCTTGGCCCATCATTGTATTTCATCCATCTAGCCTATAGGTTCTGTACCATCCCCATGTCATAGATCTCTCTTTTCAATCTCCTAAATTATCTAGTGCTGGAATAAAGTTTCACTCTATTCTTTTGTTGGTTCTGCCACCTCAGAATTAGATTTGACGTGTTCTTTTAAAGTTGTTTAGAGAGGAATGTTAGGCAAATTTAGCTGAATTATTTCTCTATTGTGCTATCTTGGCTGCCTCACCTTCTTAATTTTAGTGCCTCTCTTTGTTGATTATTTCTAGTTTTCTCCTGTTTGCCTGTGGTCTTCTCCATTAGCCTGTGAGCTCCCTGAGGGGAGCTCCTTTTACCTTTCTTTGAATTTTCAATGCATATCAAAGTGCCTAGCATATAATAATGCTTATTAACTGATTATCTGACTGTTATCTATTGAGGGTGTTTTTTGTTTGTTTGTTTGTTTGTTTGTTTTTTCCACTTCTAGGAGCCAAATCACTAAAGGCCAAAATATATACACCAACTTAAAAACAAGAAGAAATATCCCATAAAATGTCATTCCACACCTAATTCCTTCCAAATTCATCTTCTATAAGTCTGGTTACTAAAACCATCAAGCAAACTGTAATCATGTATATCATTATAAATATAATCATTATAAAGTACTATAACAACCACCATATGTTTATCTATTCCTTAATTGTTTTTAACAAAAGTAATTCTTTCTCCTATTGCAAAATGAGTTCAAAAAAGATAGGATTTATGTTTCAATTTCCTTGTCAATTTATGGCATTACTTATTTTACTGTTGAATCTATGGAGGAGGGTTGATTCATAGGAGAGCTGGATTTATTTATTTATTTTTTCTTTTACATCTTTAACATCAATCCTTGTGAATAAGGCAACAGGCTAATTGTGGCAATTGTTTTAGGATATCATTGAAGCATTGACATTGAAAGAAACCTTAAGAATTAGGACTTGGGTTGGTTAGGCTATAATCAAGCCCTTCTTCAAGCATAGACTAGTCTTTTTGTTAGAGGTATCCATAAATAGAAAAGCCACTAGTGGGAGAGCTAGCTCATTCCATTTTTACATAGTCTTAATAATGAGGGAATGCTCAGATTGACCCTAAATCTTCTTTCTTGTAATTTTTGCTCATTTTTTTTTCTTCATCTGTGGCCAAACAATACAAATGTTCTTTCTCTCACAAGCCAATAAAATACTTAACCCTTTCTGGGAGAGAAAACCTGAGGGCTGGGTTTTCAGTGTTTCCATCTAGTGCAATATGATTTGAAAACCAGGAAAAAAGGTCATATCTCAGCCAGGGATTGGTAAAGGCTAAGATTCCTGGGTAAAATAAAAATCAATTTAAAAGTATTCCAAGATATCCACATTCCATACTCTTTATCTCCAATAATTTTGGTCTGTAAGTAAATATTTCCAATCATTTTAGCAAATTCTCATATTATATGATTTTACATCCCTATCTTGATTATGCTCCTTTAAATTGATTCCAATTGTCTTCAACTCTTCATGATCCCATTTGGAATTTTCTTGGCAAAAGAACTGAAGTGATTTGCCATTTCTTTCTCCAGTTCTTGTTATACATAAGAAGAATGAGGAAACAGGGTTATATGACTTGCTTAGACAGCATAAGTATCTGAGGCCATATTTAAAAGAAGATGAGTCTTCCTGGCTATAAGTCTCATATCATATAAACCAAACCACCTAAGCTGCCCTAAAATTAATATTTGTTTTACTGAAATGTGGTGCCCATAATTAGGCATGTATTTATTCCTATTGAAGTTCATTATCTTAGATTGAAATAACTGTTCTAGCTTGGCATGTTACTACCCTTCATTCTTTCATCCAGCTATCCTTTTTACCAGAGCTTTGTGTCACATATATTTTGGATGGCTATACCTTCATCTCAATCACTGAAAAAGCAATGTTCAACAAAGTAGAACAGAGAATTGAACAGTGAGAAAATCTACCATATGTCTCTTTAGAAACTGATGTCCTTTGGTTAATAATATAAAGCCTTTGTAGATTTATATATGCATTGTTGTTATAGATAAGACTATTCATTGGGATTATAATAATGCTAAGTCTAATAATAATAATCTCCTTCAAATGCTATCACATTTAATCTTCAAACTTAATTAATTAATCAATCTTCTCTAATTGATAGCAGAAGCTAGACATGGCCTCAAACACCTCTCTGTCTAAATCTAGCACTCTTTACCTTTATTCTTCCACATTGCCTCAGGTAAGAAGAATTTGATTTGTTTTAGAAAGTAAAAAGAGTCTAGACCTTCATTGGAAATTAACCTCACAACTCTGGCTCTTCCCCACATTCTGTGTCTTTATAATTGATAAAATTATTTTTATTAATTCTTTTTTTAAAAATTTTATATATATATATATATATGCATATATATATATATATATATATATATATCACTGGAAACATATTTTAAAAGTACAATTTTATTCCTTAAAAAACTCCAAATATCACTGAGATATTTGCAAAATAAAGAGAGGAAAGTGTTAAAAAAAGTTATTTTAATAGTTTTAAAAATAAGAAAACAAAACAAAACAGAGCTTTCAAATTGTACCCTGAAATCATAAGGAAATAGGAGATTTTTATTGCCAAACAATTAAATCTCTCTTTAAGTGATCTTCCTCTGTACAAACTAATTTATAATTTCATCAGACATTTCTCTCTGAAGACTCTGCTACTAGATGACATCTTTATCACCACAATGCAGCATCCTAACAAATGTTTGAGGATGTTTTTAGCCTGAAGCTACAGTTTCTATGGAAGGTTCTAACTCTACAAATTTGGATATTCTTTTGAAAGAATCAGAATTTCTTTTCAACAACATGTGAACAGTGGAAATGGTTGAGTTTTCCAGGTGTCCTGGTGGCCCTTAGAGGAAGGGAAGACAAAGAAGTAGAACTCTGGAGGTTTACCACAGCTTGCTCACTATTTATTTTCTTGTCAAATGCAGAGATCTCTTTTTCATATTAGCCTTTTCAACAGTATAACAGGATTTCAGGAATACTTGGTATAGTGATGAATCATTATTTTATAACCAGATGTTTGTCTCAAATCAATAAAAATACTGAAACTTGTTGTGAGGACTGTAGAGATCAATATTGAACAGACAATACATAACATATCATTAAGATCAAATTTAATTTTGGCAACCATATTAAAACTTGTATTACTGTTTTTTCTCCAAATCACGATTTAATGACCACATCTTTCTATTTCCTCCTATTACCAGAGAAGTCCTACTCAAATTCTTGATCCTATAATAGAGATGACCTTGAAATCTCAGAGGTTATAACAATAGAGCATCAGCTCTGGCAAGTGCTACCAAGACTTCAGATAGGGACTTTATGATGGACTTTTCAACTGATAAGTGTAGAAAATTTCCACCATACAGGCTGTGCATAATATGTTGGCTATTCTTATAACAGAAATTATTAATGGAACAATCACAAATAATCACCTAGAATGTACCAGGCACTGTTAGATACTTTTGGAAATAAAAACAAAAATTAAAGTCTGCCCTGGAAATTATATTCCATTACAAGAGTTAAAATACAAATATGAATATATACAGTAAATAGGTGGAATTGTTTTGGATGTGGGCTTAAAGGATCAGGAGATTCTTTATACAGAAAGTAATATTTTTAGCTGAACTTTAAAGGAAGGAGGGAATTCTAAGTGGTAGAGGTGAGTAGGGAATGCCTTTCAGGTATGGGGGATAGCGAATAGAGATGGAAAATGTGGAAGGGGATAAACATTTATATGGCATCAACTATGTTCCAGTCACTGTGACAAGCACTTTTATAGGTATTGGGTAGGTGATAATGTTATTTTGATTTTACAGTTGAGGAAACTGATACAAATAGATATTAAGTGACTTGCCAAGGATCCCAAAGCTAGTAAATGCCTGAGGCTAGGTTTATAGTTAAGTCTTGAATACAGACTCAGTGCTTGATGAATTGCTCCACCAGTGGCCTGTAGATGGAGATAGAATATCCTTTGTGAGAATCAGTAAGAAGTGACTTTGGCTGAATAATAAAATATGGAAATGGAAATAATTTATAATAAAACTGGAAAGAAAGATTACAGTTAGCTTATAATGGGCTTTGGATACAAACCAAAGCAGTTTTTATTTGTCAATAAAGAAAGCATTGTAGTTTATTGAATATATCTGGAATCAAAGAATTTGAGAATTCGAAGGGACATTCTAATCCAATCCCATTCCATTTCTGGACAGTTCTGATTGTTTATTCTTATCTCTAGTTTAAACTGTCCTTTTTACAATTTCTACCCATTACTCCAGATTTTGCCATTTGAGACCAAACAAAACAAACCTAATCTATTTTCCATCTGAAAACCATTTAAATACTTGAAGAAAAGTTATGGTCCTCTTGTCAATTTCTCAGTTAAAATACTCAATATTTTGTTAAATACTTTCCTCACAACTACCCTATTAGATGAAGTAGGTTTTTTTTTAAATTTTATTTAGAATTTTTTTCCACAGTATATATGCATGAGTAATTTTTTTTATAATATTATCCCTTGTATTCATTTTTCCAAATTATCCCCCCCTCCCTCTACTCCCTCCCCTTGATGACAGGCAATCCCATACATTTTATATTTGTTACAATATAACCTAGATACAATATATGTGTGTAAATACATTTTCTTGTTGCACATTAAGTATTAGATTCCAAAGGTATAAGTAACCTGGGTAGATAGACAGAAGTGCTAACAATTTACATTCACTTCCCAGTGTTCCTTCTCTGGGTGTTGTTATTTCTGTCCATCATTGATCAACTGGAAGTGAGTTGGATCTTCTTTATGTTGAAGATTTCCACTTCCATCAGAATACATCTTCATACAACATTGAAGTGTACAGCGATCTTCTGGTTCTATTCATTTCACTCAGCATCAGTTGATGTAAGTCTCTCCAAGCCTCTCTATATTCCTCCTGCTGGTCATTTCTTACAGAGCAATAATATTCCATAACCTTCATATACCATAATTTATCGAACCATTTTCCAATTGATGGACATCCATTCATCTTCCAGTTTCTAGCCACTACGAAAAGAGATGCCACAAACATTTTGGCACATACAGGTCCCTTTCTGCTCTTTAGTATTTCTTTGGGATATAAGCTTAATAACAGCAATGTTGGGTCAAAGGGTATGCACAGTTTGATAACTTTTTGGGCATAGTTCCAAATTGCTCTCTAGAATGGTTGGATTATTTCATAATTCCACCAACAATGTATAAGTGTCCCAGTTTTCCCACATCCCCTCCAACATTCATCATTATTTGTTCCTGACATCTTAGCCAATCTGACAGGTGTGTAGTGGTATCTCAGAGTTCTCTTACTTTGCATTTCTCTGATCAGTAGTGATTTGGAACACTCTTTCATATGAGTGGATATAGTTTCAATTTAGATGAAGTAGTTTTAATTTCATAGATAAAAAAAATATTGATTGGTATAGGTATAATCACCTGGCTAGTAAGTATATATGGCAGAATTCAAATTGTAAATTTCCTAACCCCAAGTCTAGAATGATATGTATTATGCCATGTTCTAGGCCACCAGGCAATGCATTTTATTTTATTATTAATCAAAGAAATACATAATCTCTTCTACTACAACCAAGAGGGATAGTGGCATGCTTCACTGAATGAACATTTACCCCCAGTGGAAATCATTAATCATTGAAAGTATTTAAATGCTAAAATTCGACAAAAATTCAAAGTACAAGATAAAGGCATGTTAGCTGGATGGATGAACTATTTGCAAATGAGAAATAATGCAGTGAGGTCTTGTTTGTACAAATTATGAATACCTGTGAGTTGATAACATTACTCTAACTTGGGCTGCACATTTTCAATGGGTTTGAAGTACTGACCATATTTTACCTAATTTTAACTTTGAATAGTACAAATTAAAATGCATATGACCACTTAGCAGGATTCATTATCCATACTAATCAGTACCTAGCTTACAATTCTTATTTCTGTAGCAATTTTAGGTTTACAAAGTGTTTTTCTTACAGCAACTTATTGATTTGGGAAGTTCAAGTATCAACTCATTTTCATGATGAGAAATTAAAGCTCAAAGTGGTTAATTGCCTGAGTCTGTACAAGTAGTTAACACAAAAGACAAAATTTAAATGGAAGGTTTCTGAATCTACCTGAAGGGAAGCATGATAAAGTGGGAAGAAAACTGAACTGGAAGTCAGAGATTTTGCATTTAAATCTCAGCTCTGCTTTTTGCTATACCTATGAGATATAGCATTGGATCTCAGTTTCCTAATGTCTAGAAAGAGTAGATTGAATTAGATGACTTCTAAGAAGTCTTCCAGATGTAGTTGCTATACTTTCTGTGAGAAGGATACAAGACCTTAAAGAAAATAATTTACTTTAAAAAAAGTAAAGAAAAAGATAAAACAAGAAAATGATTTGCTCTCAAGGTGACAAAATCTCTGAAACAGATCCTATTTAGATCAATCTGGAAAAAAAAAAGATTATAGTTTCATATTCTCAGAAGAAAATGCAAAAATTGAACCATGTCTCTCTTCATTTAATTTAATTTTAGAAATTCTAAATTACTGCCTCTTTGTATTTTCTCCCCAGTGATTTATGAACTGAAAAGCACCCACCCACTAAATTATATCTAACATATCAAGGTAGAGAATCAAGATAAGATTGGGAAGAGTTCTTTTTTTTCTTTTTTTATGGGGTGGTGGTGGTTACATTTTTGTTAATAGTGAACAACAAATGAACCAAATATTGTTTTAAAGTGAGATTTGAATTGAAATTGAATTGAAATATTGAAAAACAGATAGCTCAAACACAAGCCCCACAGGCTGCATATGTCTGTGATGTTCTTGAGTATGACCTGAGTCAGATTAGAATAAAATTGGGAAATATTTAACACAATATATAAAAATACAATAAAATATAGATAACATCAAATTTTAAACTAAGTCTATATGTGGCCCTCAAGGATACTGATGTACGGGGTTAATGACCCTTTTTGCTATTTGAGTTCCACATTACTGATAAACATTAAAGATAAAGATTTTATGCTTCTTTCTACAGGAATACTATATGTGAATATAGTGACCTAATGACCAGATCCACACCCATAGAGAATCACAGATAACTTGAAAATTTTGTGGCTCACATAACATGAAAAATTAAAATTAAAATTCAACTGGAAAAAAGTCTCATTTTGTTCTCCAAATCAGATTTTTAATCCAATTTTAATATTGAGAATTTTGATATTTCATCAGATTCCTTAGTTACTTTATCTGGAAGATGGAGAGAATGATAGTTATAATATTTTTTAAACAAGAATGTGATGAATTACTTCATATTATTCACCCAGGACAGGGCTTGAAGATAAAGAAATACTTGTTGATGATTACTCCACTTCCCACAAGGAATATTTCAGTCAATTTAATTTATTTTCATTACACCCTAGGGAGAAGTAAAATTGTAAAGTTTTGTTTCCACAGTTGAAAAGTTTCAGAGACTCACAATTTCCCTTTCATTGCCATGGTAGAAAAGAATGTGATATAAGTTTTAGGGTCAGTCCACAATGGCTGAAGAAAGTTAAAGAATGTCATATGGCAACAGAGATAATCACAGTTATTGGTTTAGTGCACATGACCTGGCTTTATGCAAGATACATGTTTATTTGAGCATGCTTAATAAGCCCCATGTATATTAATCTCCTCTCTTAAGGAAGAAATATCTACCATTTTTGAACATAGGATGATATGGCAAGAAGAAGAAGGAACATGCAAACGTATCAAGGAATGCATGTAGTGGGAATGTCATGAAATATTAGGTTTTGAAAGAGTCTCCTCCAATGGAAATTCTGATTCACAGATGAAAAGGCAGAGCTAGATAATAGAATATAACCGCTTCCTCTGGCTTCTGTAAACTGGATTTGTGCCCTCAAAAAGGTATGGAACCCATTTCTTCCAAGAAATTTAATAAAGTCTTATTCTACTCACTCCAAGAATTTAGGTCCAAAGTTTTCATGATTAACATATTCTAGAAATTAGTATATATCTCTGTTTAACTCCTTCCTCCCCAGTAGAATATAAATTCTTGAGAGCATGGTCTTTTTTGTTTATTTGTTTGTTTTGTTTTGTTTTATTTGAGGAAACATGGCAGTCTTTTTGGTAATTGAAAGGGCACTAAACCTATAGTCAGAAAGATCTGAGTTTAAAATCAAGCCTCAAACACTAGCTTCAGTGACACAGTTATTTCTTGATTCTCCTCCTACTGATTCATCCTTAGTAGTTTCATGAAAAGATTTTGTCTTGAGTTTTTCTTCTCACCTTCTCTCAGTGATCTCATATATTTCAATAGAAATATCTCTCTTTCTCTCTGTCTCCGTCTTTTGTCTCTCTTTATCTCTATCTCTTTCGATCTTTCTTTTTGTCTCTCTCTGTCTCTCTGTCTGTCTCTCTCGTTCTATGCTTTTCATTTATCTACCTCTGATCTTCTTGAATGCTTGCTCTACATTTACAGCTTTCTTCTAGATGTGATCCATGGGACATTTCAAAGTCAATACCTTCAAAATGGAAGTCATACTTCTTCCTCTTCCCTATCACTAACCCTTCCCACCCTAATATTAAATCAGTTTCTAAACTTAATTGATTCCATCACCATAACTCTTCTCATACTCATCCCCCCCCCCTTTTTTTTTTTTCAAAATCCCCTGCCTTAATTTAGGTACTTAATGCTTAAAACATGAATAACTGAAATACCAAGATAATGGGCTTCTCTATTTCTATTCATTTTTCTAATCAATCAATAATCATATGCTTATTAAGTAGCAAATCCCTACCATGTGTTAAACACTATTAAGTGCTAAAAATTACAAAAACAAAAAAATGAAACATTCTCTGTCCTTAAGAAGATTATAGATCAAAAGAGGAAACCACATATATACTTATAACAATATACAGAGCATATATACAAATATATAATAAGGAGTGTAGTATAGTAGGAAGTGTGCTATTTTGAAAATGTTTTATATAGGAAATCATATTGGGTCACGTTTTAAAAGAAAGCAGTATCTGTGCATATTGTTTGATCCAGCAGTGTCCCTAATGGGTCTCTTTCCCAAAGAGATCAAAAAAAGACAAAAGTACCCAATATGCAAAAAATTTTGAAGGGGCCTTTTTTGTAATGGCAAGGAATTGGAAACTGAGTGGATGCTTATTAATTAGACAATGGTTGAATAAATTATGGTATATAAATGTTATGAAATAATACCAGCAGGATAATTTCAGAGAGGTCTGAGAGACTTACATGAATGAATGCTGACTGAATTCAATAGAACCAGGAGAATATTGTACACAGCAACAACAAAACATATGATGATCAATTCTGAAGGACTTGGCTGTTTTCTTTTTTTATGTCTATTTCTAACTTTTTTTTTAATAGCTTTTTATTTGCCAGATATATGCATGGGTAATTTTACAGCATTAACAATTGCCAAACCTTTTGTTCCAATTTTTCCCCTCCTTCCTCACCCCCTCCCCCAGATGGCAGGTTGACCAATACATGTTAAATATGTTAAAGTATAAATGACAATATATGTATACATGTCCAAACAGTTATTTTGCTGTAAAAAAAAAAGAATCGGACTTTGAAATAGTATACAATTAGCCTGTGAAGGAAATCACAAATGTAGGCAGACAAAAATAGAGGGACTGGAAATTCTATGTAGTGGTTTATAGTCATCTCCCAGAGTTCTTTCGCTGGGTATAGTTGGTTCAATTCATTACTGCTCTATTGGAACTGATTTGGTTCATCTCATTGTTGAATAGGCCACGTCCATCAGAATTGATCATCATACAGTATTGTTGTTGAAGTACATAGTGATCTCCTGGTCCTGCACATTTCACTCAGCATCAGTTCATGGAAGTCTCTCCAGGACTTTCTGAAATCATCCTGTTGGTCATTTCTTACAGAACAATAATATTCCATAATATTCAAATACCACAATTTATTCAGCCATTTTCCAATCAGCCAACCCACTCAGTTTTCAGTTTCTGGACACTAAAAAGAGGGCTGGTTAGTGGTTCTTTTCAACAGTGAGGTAATTCAGGCCAGTTCCAATGGTCTTGTGATGAAGAGAGCCATCTGTATCCAGAGAGAGGACTGTGGGGACTGAGTGTGGATCACAACATATTTTCATTTTTTTGTTATTATTTGCTTGCTTTTTGTTTTCTTTCTCATTTCTTTTCCTCTGTGATCTGATTTTTCTTGTGCAGCATGATAATTGTGGAAATATGTACAGAAGACTTGTACCTGTTTGACATATATTGAATTTAACATATTGGAGAAGGAGTGGGGGAAGGGAGAGAGAAAAAATAATTGGTACACAAGGTTTTACAAAGGTCAATGTTGAAAATTATCTAGGCATATGTTTTGAAAATAAAAAGCTTTAATTTTAAAAAAGAAAACAGTTCCCAAGAGATGGAAGTGGGGAAGAAATATATTCCAACTGAGGGGAACTGCTAGTGCAAAAACATAGTGAACCAGATTATGTTACTAATACTACCTTTTTGGTCAAATCTGTTCCCTTTCCCCTATGATAGTAGCATGTATTTAATACCATATCTATCCTTTACCTCTCTTATTTGTGGAGGACTATGAATTTCAAAACTCTACTTAAGAGGTGATCCTGGCTCTGACATCTCCTATTTCTTACCAATTTTACTTTTTGATTTTTTTCTGATTTCCTCACTCTTCCACTACATCAAGTATCATCTCTAATTTTCAGTTTCCTGTTGCATTTTATCTTTTTTTCTCCATTAGATTGTAAGCTTCCTGAGGACCTAGTCTATTGTTAGTTTTTCATATTTGTACCCTCAACATTTAGCATAGTGGCTAATAATAAATGTTTATTGATTGTTGCAGCTCTTCAAAAACTTAAATATAATAATCACATAACAACTAATTCTTATCTTTTCCAGCATAAACCCCCCTGCTTCTTCAAATGATCCTCATATGACACCCTTTCCAATTCATTCATCAATCTGGTAGCTTTCCAGGATATTCCAATTTGCCAATTGCCCTTTAAAAATATGGTTCCCATAAGTAAACACAATACTTTACTTATAATTTTAGTATGGTAGAGTAGAGTGAGGTTAGTCTAGTTCCTATTTATTCTATTTATTACTCCTTGAATATAGTCTATGATTGAGAGTTGCTCAATAGTCTAAGTAAAGAAAAAGGACAAAAAAGACCAAAAAATGCTGTTTATAAAAGCACTGGGCTAAGTTATTATAAAAGTCATTGTTAAGTTTTATTATATTGTATACTGTTGAAGCTTATGCTTTCCTCAAGATAATTGTTTTTAAATGTGTGTGATAAAATACAAGAAATTATAAAGGAAATGAATTATATTAGTTATGTCTCATGAATATATGTATGTATGTGTGTGTCTATCCAATCACCATCTATCATTCTCTCACCTCTTTGCCTATTTATCTGCCTCATTTCTCCCCACTCTCTCTGTCCTGAATGGCTTCTATGGTATATACATGGAAGGTCTTTTTACCTGGTAACTGGTATTCCACAATACCCATTCCCCCACAAGTTGAATTATCAGATTTTGTCAATTAAAATGGAATTGAGTAAAAGGCAGCTGATGAGTCTTTATTTTTATTTGCATTGGAAGGGGGACTGTCCTGGGGATCACTAATCCACCTAAAAGCAGTTATGTCAGTCAACAAGCATTTATTGCCTTTACTATTAGCCAGGCACTGTGCTAAGCACTGGAATATAAAGAAAGGCAATAAGTAGATTCCTGAATGCAAGGAATTCATTTTCTAATGGGAAAGATAACATGCAAATTTAGGTGAGGAACTGAACTGTTTTGACTGATTATCACAAGTAAGGTAGCACTGAGGCTGGCACATAATAAATCCTTGATAAATACTTATTGAACTTATAGGAAATGTGGGTTTTGTGTTGTACATGTAGATTATGTTTATCCACATAGGATATATAGGTGTTGTTGATGAAGAATTATCTGGCGTCATCTCCTTCTACCTCTTGTCCAAGGGAGAGAGGAAATTGGCCCCAGACTCTGGCTTCTATTCTCTTCTCAGAGTCTTGTGATATTAAATTAATTTGCACCTCTCCCTTCAAAAATTTCATGAGCCTAGAGCAAGATTTCTTCAATTTTTTTTTTTTTTTTACTCACAACCACTTTTCACCTGAGAAATTTTTGTGTGACCCAGGTATATGACCCAGGTATACAGATATAAAAGCAAATATTTGCTAATAATAAACCTTGATTTTATGTCCCCCAAATTCAATTATGAGACCCCCCCACATGGAATTGAGAACCACAGTTTAAGAAGCTGGGGCTTAAATGAAATAATTATTAGGTATAAGATGAATTCCTATAGTCACTGTCCCTTAAGGAGGAAGAAGTTCTCTAAACTACAAATCTCAGGATTGATTCCTGAGTTGTGACCAACTGCCATTTCCACAATGAAAACACATAACAAATAACAAAAAAAAAAATCCATTTATTCAATTAGATTGCACTGTGACTAAAGCACTGCGGTCAGAAAGACCTGTGTTCAAATTTAACCTGACATTTCTTATATGACTCTAAGTCCCTTAAAGTCCTTTGCTTCAGTATCCTCAACTATAAAGTGGGTTCAATAATAGCACTACCTTTCAGGCTTGTTACAAGAATCAAATGAAAATTGATAACTAAACATGTCTGTATTCATATATGCATATATATAAATATGTGTGCATATATACTACATATTTGCATATGTATGTATATGTACGCATTGATGCTTGGCACCTTGCAGACATTTAATAAAGGCTTATCCTTTTTCCTAATATGTGAGGTCAATATTAAACAAAAATCAGTGAAAATAGAGAGATGGGAATATACCAGATGAAAACACAAAATGAACCAGCCCTCCTATTGGGAGCATGATATCTCAGGTCATCTAAGAGAGTCCCAGATTTCACCTAACAAAGAAATTCCTTAAAATCTCCAGTGTAGCTAAATGTGATATTGATATAATGATATTTGCACTCTTTTCAGAGTCTTTTTTTCCTTTCAGGGATCTCTCCCAGAAGAACTTCAACCCATCAATTTCTCTCTATTGAAGCTAGAAACCAGAAGACCAAACCTTGTTTTTCTCAAGCTTTGAGCCAAAGCTTCATGCTAAAAATTGAGTTATAATTGTTCACTAATGAGGAAATTTGTATGTAAAGAGTACTGAGCTATGAATTAAAAAACAATGGAACCAATTGAAATGGAATGGGATTAACAGTATCTTCTACTGAAGTGGGTCCCTTTCCACAATTTTCCATGTGAAATCTTTGTTCCTAAAATGAACACAAACAATAGAGGAAACAAAAATCTGAATATTAAAGTGGAAGAACTTATTGCATAGAGGAGGGAGATCATGGAGGAGCTATAAAAATAGTAAAACAACATTGCTTCTCTCTCTTTTTTTTTTTTTTTTTTGAAATTTTCTCTCCATTATTTGGCTCAGATAGCACTGAGGTCTATGAATATTTGTCTTTTTTATCCAGTAAACACAAGGCAGAAAATGGAAGATTTAAAACAATTGTATGGTTTATCTCAGCAGAAGGAAAGTGTTGGTGTCTCTAGAACAGTAAATTGTTTTGCATGTAAGATGTCAAGTTGTTTAGAGTATGATAAAGATTCAGTATGAACTAGGGTTGAAAAGGAAGTAAAAGATGTGGTCAAAGATTTTAAATGATGGATGAGGATTTCTATGAACTGAACTAGAAGGCCATGTGTAGAAAAAAAAAAAAAAACCCTCTCTCAATGGGCCTGGCTAATAGTAAAGGCAATAAATGCTTGTAATAGAATGTTATACTATTTTTGTGACAATTAAATAAAATTCAGCAACATAGATAGGGCATAACTTTGTATCAGCCCTTCCCAGTTAACTAGCTAGAATATTTTATTTAAAGAGATAGAAAAGTATTTCACATGGAAATGATTTTTAAAGCCCTTTCCATAATCATTTTCCTCCAAAAGAAAATCCAGATTTAGCTATGTCTACTAATGATAGTATGACAAGCACTGAATGAGTTGCATATGCAAAATTTTTATTGGCACTGAAATATGGGACCATCTTTGTGGCTAAGTAAAATAGTCTAGTAGAGAATTATTGGACTTTGTTGAATGAAATTGTATTTAATCTTTGGGGTTTTAATTTCTATGTTCTAATTATATAATAACAGATACTCTTAGCATAAGGAAAAAAAATGTTCAAATACTTTCTCTTTATTATATACTAGAAAGAAGGAGCTCACATCATAACAACTGTTCCTACAAAGCCAATTCCAGAATGAGAGATCACTTTTGACTAGAATAAAACCACCTTTTTTTTTTTTTATCTGTAATTTCATCCAAGTGGGAAATCCAGATGTAGTCATTTCTTCCTTTAATGCAATTTATAACCTGTATTTTGTTATCTTAGAGATATGCCAGAGATAAATGAGGGGTGATTCCTCGTGTATAGTCTTATATTTACAATTGATTACAGGCAGGATTTGATCACAAGCATTCCCTAGTCTAAAGCAAGACTTCTATATTATACTATCTCTCACCTTAATCTTTAATGGGAATTTTTTTTATATATTTTATATTTGAAAATAACTACTCCAAGGTAAGATGACATCTATGTCCAGATTTAAAAGAAAGCAATATGGATTTCCCAATAAATAGAAGCCTATTCCAATAAACCAAGGAATCTTATCTTGGTGAACTTGCTATGGGCTTGTTTGGCAGGATAACAAAGCTTATAGACACTTTCTCAGAATACAAATGTGTAAAATAAAATGTGTAGGATCAAAAAAGAAACCAATTATGCTGAAATATCATTGGACATTTTCTTCTGAAAGCTCACAGACTTCATTTTTTTTTGTTTTTGTTGTTTTTTTTTTTTAATTGAGGATTCAGCATTCATGTAAGATAGAATATGGAATATGATCTCTAAGGTTCCTTCCAGGTTTATAAGTTTGTGATATTGAGGACATCTAATAAATCAATGCACTCCTATCTAATATCATTAAAAACGAATAACTTTTTGAATGATTACATGAAATACCATGACTGCCAACTTAAAAAGTCCAAAATAAAAGTTTCAAAGACATGAAAGTCTGAAAGTCGCATTTCTACCAGCTTTTTTTTTTAACTGTATGAAGAATTAATGTGTACTATTAGTGTGAAGACCCTCTATATGAATGTGGACAAGAACTTTCTGAGTAAATTAGATGGCATGAACTGCAATACTGCTTGCAAGAAGTGGCAGAATAATATATTGGAATGAACATTACAATAAAGGTCAGAAGAAGACCTGAGAGTTTGTTCTTTCAGTGATTACATCTTTCTCTCCAGTCTTAAAAATTATAATAGATGATATCCTGTGGCCAGTATGGTGAGGTACAGTTACATATAGATCTTTGAATATGAGAGAGTCATAACAATACTAGATCTATATTTGAAGGGTTTTCAGCTTGTTAGAGCCCACAGAAGTTTGGGGTCTAGGCAATAGATTTTGAGAATCTAAAATGAGAAATGTGCTGTATTTGGAGTCAAATAACTTGGGTTCAAATCTGGGCTCTTACATTTATTGCCTACTAGACATTTTACCCCTTAAACTTCATTTGCTTTATCTGTCAAAAGATTTGCTGACACTAGATGACCTTTAGGTCCAAATATCTAAATTTTAGATCCTTAAGTTACTTCTCTATTAAAAAGAGATGTAAAGAAGGAAGGCATATGTAGAGGGGCTAGGTTCCTTATTTATTTATTTATTTATTTAACAGTTCTATATATGTACAGGTTTATACTTCTCTAGAGATAATAAACCAAATAAATACTACACACACACACACACACATATATATATATGTATATATATATATACATGCATACATACATACATGTTTATATGCATATACTTTCTATAATATCTATATTTATTCTGAATAATAATATCCAGAATATATATTTGGGGGGAGGGTGGGAAAAAGTAGAATTTTGATTTATATTTCATTAGTACAAGGAACTACTAATGAGGAAATGTCCTTTCCAATATAGATATTGCTATTTTATAACTTCTTATTTTAGAGAAGCTGCTGAGATCTCTAAGTAATTAAATAGTTGACCCAGGGTTCTGTTGACACTGATTAAGAAGCAAGGACCCCAATCTTCTTTTTAAAGAAAACAAGTTCTATTCACTACACCATATTGTATTTTATCATGGATAAATGATAAAGGGATAAATGAATCCTCACTTCAATTTACATGGTATATATCCAATCAGAGATAGTTTTATTTTTGCCCAAGAAAAAGACCTTTTGTCAGACTACATTTACTTATTTTACCTTTTCTATATCAATCACACATCTTCTTTGTTAGTGCTTCTTGTATCATTTATTCCTATGAAATCAATAGAAATCAATATTTGTTTGTCTTGTTTATTGTTTGATCTTGTAGTATGGGTTTCAAAGTACTTTTATGGAACTATGCATAAGCTCGTCTCTGGATATGAGATTCTAGCTCTCCTTTCCATGCCTTTGAACAATTGGTTTCTCATACTTTGAATATATAACCTCATAATTATCCCATAGTTTTCTTTAAAAGTCAGGCCAGGTGCTCCATCTTAAATAAACCTCTTCCAGAATCCCTTCAGTTTTTAACATTCTATTCCTGCTTAAATTACTTCGTATTCACTTTTGTAAGCTTGTTGTATGCAAAAACTGGTGGCAATTTGACCAGTGTTTATTGAATTGAACTGAACTGTGTTTGGTTTTGTGCAGATATTAAATTTAAAGGCTGGAATGAGGACTGTTGGCAGAATTTCCATCATAGCAACAGGAGGTAATGGGACAGTGTCAGTCACATTTAAGGTTGTATTAAAAATATGAACTCACATTTATATGGTTCTTTAAAGTATACAAAGCACTTTTCTCATGACTGCCTTGGAATGTAGTATATAAAGTATTAAGACCAGAGGTTGAAATTGATTAGAATTCATCTAATTTATTCCCTTTATTGTACAAATTAGAAATTTGTTTCTTACAAAATTGAAGGAACTTTTCTGGAATCACAGATATGGAATTTAAGTCCATAAAATGTAACTCAAATTGAGTTCTTCTTTTTTTTTTTTTTTTTTTTACTACTCTTTGCATCTGATGGAGATAGGAAGTGATATAAATGAAAAAGTAAATGAAACAAAAATTAATTTGATTAACTTCAGCTATAATACCTTTTCTTTCTATTTGTTATTGTCTCTTTCTTTCCATTCCATTTTCATTTAAGAATCTCCTTTGTATGGTTTTAATTTATTTTCATTAACAAGTATTTACCTTCTTCCTCACATACTTATAGCAGATGAGTACAATGGAATATTATTAAGTCATAAGAAATGAAAAAAGGGTGGGTGGTTTCAAAGAAACTTGGAAATACTTTTATGAGCTGATGCAAAGTGAAGAGAGCAGAACCAAAGGAACAAACAAGTCTTGTTTCCTAACTAGACTCCTCTCTTTCCTTCCTATAGCCTAACTATCATGTGTGTTGAGAGAATTATTCCAGTTCAGTAAGGAATACCATGCTAGCTGCCAGGACTCTTAATAAGATTAGAAAACACATTTTTCATTGGAATTATTCTTGTAAATTCAGTGATCTTTAAAATGTTGTCAATTGCATGTATAAGGTAGAATGCACATTCTAAGAATTTTTGTGTTTAAAAAGCAGTGCTGCACATGTTTTGCCATATTAAACTTCTATAAAGTGTACAGATTTCTACTACATTATCAGAATATATTTGTCAAATAAATAAGATTGAAATACACATTGCCAAGCCACACATAGTCAATCTCATTCTATGTAATGTGTATTTGAATTCAATTTATTTGGAAAATAATTTACCTTAAAAATAAATAAATAAAGCTACTTCTTTTCAAGGAAAAGTTGGTCTTAATAAAAAATCCTAACCTTTTGAAAACTGGGAGGCACAGGCAATCTTTACTCCATAAAGCTATTTTTACCTACCAAGAAAACTAAACTTTGTCTTACTGTTAACCCATGAAGGTATCAAGTAACAAACATTCCCCTACCTTCTTGAAGACTTTTTAGTTTTTTATTTTACTTTCATCTGTCCTTTACTCCCATTCCACACCCAATAAAATAAAACACATGGAGACAATATGGAAACAGTACATATGAAAACAATACAAGGTAGCTAGCACTTAATAAATGAAAAAAAAATATTAAAAATTTGCCATGGTATTGTTTCCCACAACCTGGGTCACCAATCTTCTATAGAATACTTCTTCTTTTAATCTTTTTTTTCATAGTTAATTAATCAAGACAAAATTTATCTCTGTCTCATCTCTTCAGTTGTGTCTTTTCAAAACAGGAGTTATGAAATTCCTTTTAAATCTTTTAAACCTCTGAATATCAGACCATAGTTCCTTGAGCCATTTCATGATTCAAATTAGCAGAATCAAATGGGATTATATAAAGTAGAAATGATGAAAATGTCCTCTTTCCTTATAGTTATTTTTGATTGTCTTATAAAACAATTAGAGGGACTAGGGATGAGAATGTGTAGAAGCAAAGCCTCAGGCTCTAACTTAGATCTTAAAAATATTTTAAATAAGTTTACCAGTTAACACATTCCTATACATATCTAGTAACAAAATCACTAGTTGTGATCTAATATTCCTAACAGGGGAAAAGCTTGTCATACTTACATCAAACACAAATCTGCCTTTCTGTGACTTTTATCAATAGCTCAGAATTCTGCCCTCTCCGGCCAAATAAAGCAAGTTCAAATCTGCTTCACTGTAACAGCCCTTCAAAAAACATGAAGTCTGGTCAACAAGTATTTATTAAGTGCTTCCTAAGTGCCAGGTGTTATGCTAAGCAGTAGGAAGATGAAGAACAGCAAAAATAGTTACTGTGCCTTCCTTTCATGCCAGTACCTGACAAAATTATCTTTTCTAATGACCAAGCAGTCCCATTTTTTTCAACTGATCATAATTGTTATAGAGTCTCATAACCTATATTACCTTTAAATAAAATGAATAAAGCCAAGAAAATGCAAATGGCTTCTATGTGGGTATTTAGATACTTTGATCAGAAAAACTTCATTAAGGTCAATAATCACCAAGAAAATAGTTCTCAGTGTGATCTTAGACATTGGCCAACATTCCATTAAATGTTCTTTATATACTAGGCACTGGGATAAGACACACACACACACACACACACACACACACACACACACACACACACACATACACACACACACACACACACACACACACATACACAGAGTCTCTCTTTTCCTCACCTAACAAACCTAGAAGGGCAAAAGGCACTCTTTTCTCCATTTTGTAAGTTTAAAAAATTTAAACAAACAGAGATTAAAATGACTTGTCCAGGGTCGCACAGGTAGATATTCTGTGAAATTGGATTTGAATTCAGATCTGTACTTTCTATGTGCTTCTCTGAAGATCCCAAAAAATCAAATTTAATCAAAAGGATAAAAGAGAGAGAGATTTTACAATTAGCTGTAGGATTGTAGAAAGATCGAAGTATGATCTTAGACAGCCCAGATAAGAAAGAACATACCTTTATTCTAGAGTTTTATCTTGTTTTATTCCTTTTTAATTCCTGCTACTGATGCCTAAAATGTAAAAACAGAAACGAAATGAACATAACAGAGAGTCAGATCTCAAGAGTTAAACACATCACCTTTCCATATAGGGATATAAGCTTTTTAACTTTTAAAAGAAAGTTTTTTTTTCTTTCCTTTTAATGCTTCTCTTGAATTCACATTTTCTATTAAATTCTGGTCTTTTTTGTAGTGTTCTGGTTAGCTTTCTGGAGATCTTGGGAACAGCCTTTGTTTCATCTGAGTAATCACCATGAGAATAGCCAGGGATAAAGTCCAAAAGTCTTTATTATCTTCTTCACAGTCTGTCTCCTTGCTTTGGGCTGAGCTAGCTTTCTGGAGGTTGTTAGGGTGAAGGGCAAATCTCAAGAGTAGAGTTTGAGGCATTGGGAGGCTTACAGTTAATGCTAGTCTCTCCAGGCATCTCTGTATTCATCCTGTTGGTCATTTCTTACAAAACAATAATATTCCATAATATTCATATACCACAATTTATTCAGCCATTCTCCAATTGATGGGCATCCATTCATTTTCCAGTTTCCTGTTATTCTAGCTAATCTGACAGGTGTGTAGAGATATCCCAGAGTTGTCTTAATTTGCATTTCTTTGATTAATAATGACTTGGAGCATCTTTTCATATGGCTAGAAATAGTTTCAATTTCTTCACCTGAAAATTGTCTGTTCATATCCTTTGACCATTTATCAATTGGAGAATGGTTTGATTTCTTGTAAATTAGAGTCAATTCTCTATGTATTTTGGAAATGAGGCCTTTATCAGAACCTTTGACTGTAAAAAATGTTTTCCCAGTTTATTACTCCCCTTCTAATCTTGCCTGCATTAGTTTTGTTTATACAAAAACTTTTTAATTTGACATAATAAATTTTTTCTATTTTGTGATCAATAATGACTGCTAGTTCTTCTTTGGTCATAAATTCCTTCCTTTTCCACAGATCTCAGAGGTAAACTATCTTATGCTCTTCTAATGTAATGCCGAGATCATGAACCCATTTTGACCTGATCTTGGTGTATGGTGTTAAGTGTGGGTCAATGCCTAGTTTCTACCATACTAATTTCCAATTTTCCCAGCAACTTTTTACCAAACAGTGAATTCTTATCCCAAAGGCTGGGGTCTTTGCATTTGTGGAACAGTAGATTATTACAGTTATTTACTATTTTGTCTTTTGAGCCTAACCTATTCCACTGATTAACTAGTCTATTTCTTAGCCAATATCAAATAGTTTTGGTAACCACTGCTTTACAATATAATTTTAGATCTGGTACAGCTAGGCCACCTTCATTTGATTTTTTTTTCTCATTAAATCCCTTGAAATTCTTGACATTTTGTTTTTCTATATGAACTTTGTTGTTATTTTTTCTAGGTTATTAAAATAGTTTTTTTGGGCATCTGATTGGTATAGTGCTAAATAAATATATTAGTATAGGTAGTATTGTCATCTTTATTATAATTGCTCGCCCTAGCCAAGAGCATTTAATATTTTTCCAATTGGTTAAATCTGACTTTATTTGTGTGGATCATGCATATCTTTGGAAATTAAAAAGCTTTAATAAAAAAGTCACCCTATCTTTTCCTTTCCATATCATGATCATTACTGTAGGCAAATATAGAAAGCAAAAGAAAATATTACAGACTTCTTTCCCAATTTCTTTCCTCTTATCTGTATAGCCTGCAGGTTGGACATGAAATTATACCTTCTACCCATATTTGCTTTACTTGTCTGATACTCATCTGTGAAAAAAAGTTACCAAAACCTGTGGTAACTACCTCACAAATTTGTTTTGAGTTTTATGTGAAATAATGCATGTAAAAGCATTTTGCATATTTTAAATTATTACATAAACTTCAATTATTAATAATAACAGAAAAGGTTTTTCTCCAAATATCGATGTTAAAAAAAAAGCCTTTTTTTCCTCCAAGAAGAAAAAGCTATTGATTCATTACCATAAAGACAGACATGGTGATAGAGGAATAATTCCTATTTCAGCCACCAAAGTTATTTTAAAGCCCAAAGCTATGACCGAAAAGACCAGAGATATTTTATGCCTTGCCTAATTGTAGCAATCAATGAATTAACCAAAAAACGTTTACTAATTGTCTACATTATTGCAGGCAGTATGTTAGATGCAAAGAGCATGGCAGGGATGTGCTCAGTAAATATTTTGATTGATTATAGCTAGTCTGTCATAAGGCAATCTTTCATACTACCATCTACCAAAGCAGAAATTGAACATGTTTTCTGTTCATAGCTTTCTTTTGTATTCAAGATAGGTACCATTGGTAATTACAAAGCCTGTAGAATCCTGACTACTAACAATTCATTTCTGTGTTATGTCTGACTCTGAATATGGAATGCTTTTTAAATTTTATCAGTAGATGAGTATTATTTTAAAAGTCAGAAAATGGGTAGAAGAAATGGTCCTAAATGATTGACAAGTAGATATATCCACATGGAAACAAGTTGAGCATGAATGAAAATCTCTCTCTCTCTCTCTCTCTCTCTCTCTCTCTCTCTCTCTCTCTCTCTCTCTCTCTCACTCTGTTTCTCTCTCCCCCCACAGCTGTCATTCCACAGCAGGCAGTTCACCTGAGTTCAGAATTGTAGGGGACAGACAATACTACCATCCCTTCCTCCCACTCTCATCAGTGTTGTCAGCATTAGAGATGGTGAAAACCTGTCCCCTGGTAGGCTGACTTGCCCTTGGCTGAGCCCTTGTCACGACCCTGCTGATATAGAAACAATGCTTACATGTCAAAACCAGGAAAGGAAATCTTCATGATTGGCTCACCTTTGTGAAAATATGACCTTCTGGAATGCTGACAGAGACCGTGAGATCTATTGAAGAATATTGTGCTGCATAAGTGTAGGTCAGAAGTTCAAACTGCTAAATAGTTTTTGCTCAATATTTCTCTTCTGCTTTCCCACTGTTTTAATGTACATTAAGAACAAGTTCATAATTTGCTCTCTGGAGCTAAGAACTATCTCTCTACCATCACTGCTTCTGTCTGCAGGCTAGGTTATTATTTTTTTTAAGGTGCCGTTATGACTCAATAGTTAAGTTTCTTATTGAAAAGAGGTTTTTAACATTGACTTTGCAGAGAAAAGCAAGTCTGTTGAAAATATTTGTAAATTAATGGGGTCAGAAACTAGGCATGGACCACACTTAACACCACATACTAAGATAAGATCAAAATGGGTCTATGATTTAGGCATGAAGAATGAGATCATAAATAAATTAGAGGGACATAGGATAGTTTACCACTCAGATTTGTGGAGGAAGAAGGAATTTGTGACTAAAAGAGATCATTATTGATCACAAAATAGGCAATTTTGATTACATCAAATTAAGAAGAAGCTCTTGTGCAAACAAAACTAATGCAAACAAGATTAGAAGGGAAATAACAAATTGAGAAAACATTTTTACAGTTAAAGGTCCTGATAAAGGCCTCATCTCCAAAATATACAGAGAATTGACTCTAATTTATAAGAAATCAAGCCAATTGATAAATGGTCAAATGATATGAACAGATAATTTTCAGATGATGAAATTGAAACTATTTCCACTCATATGAAAGAGTTTTCCAAATCACTATTGATCAGAGAAATGCAAATTAAGACAACTCTGAGATATCATTACACACCTGTCAGATTGGCTAAGATGATAGGAACAAATAACGATTAATGTTGGAGGGGCTGTGGGAAAACTGGGACACTGATGCATTGTTGGTAGAGTTGTGAAAGAATTCAACCATTCTGGAGAGCAATCTGGAATTCCGCCCAAAAAGTTATCAAAATGTGCATACCCTTTGACCCAGCAGTGCTACTATTGGTTTTATATCCCAAGGAAATATTAAAGAAGGGAAATGGACCTGTTTGTGCCAGAATGTTTGTGGCAACCCTTTTTGTAGTAGCTAGAAATTGGAAAATGATTGGATGCCCATCAATTGAAGAATCATGGTATATAAATGTTATGGAATATTATTGTTCTGTAAGAAATGACCAACAGGATACCTACAGAGAGGCTTGGAGAGACATCAACTGATGCTGAGTGAAACGAGCAGAACCAGAAGATCATTATACACTTTAACAATGATGCTGTATGAGGATGTATTCTGATGGAAGTGGATATCTTCAACATAGAGAAGAGCTAATCCAATTCCAATTGATCAAAGATGGACAGAATCAGCTACATCCAGAAAAGGAACACTGGGAAATGAGTGTAAACAGTGAGCATTTTTTGTTTTTCTCCCCAGGTTATTTTTACCTTCCGAATCCAATTCTTCCTTTGCAACAACATCAACAAGAAAATTTGGCTCTGCACATATATATTGTACCTAGGATATACTGTGACATATTTAATATGTATGAGAATGTCTGCCATCTAGGGGAGGGAGTGGAGGGAAGGAGGGGAAAAATTCAGAACAGAAGGGAGTACAAGGGATAATGTTGTAAAAATTTACCTATGCATATGTACTGTCAAAAAAATTATAATTATAAAATTAATTAATTAATTAATGGGGTAGTATTTTTTCCTACCAGTCCCTCTCCCCACTGTAGCCATTCTGAGTTCCCTCCTTTTTTAAGAGTAGGGTAAATTATATCATTTGTTTTCTTGTTCTTGTTCTTCTTGTCCTACTTCATCTTCATCATCATCTCTCTGTTTTTTTTTTTCTGTCTCCTCTTTCCCCTTTTCTCCCTTTTTTTCTTTTTTTCCAATGGAGTTACTCATTAGTATTTGCCAGTCTCTTTTGCGTCAATAGCCTACCTTGCTCTGCCTTTAGCTAATAATGAACTTAAGATTCTTTGGTAAGTAATACTCTAGAGGAAAAATATAGGAACATTAAGTATTGTTTAAAAATATAGTTGTAATAGTTTTGTAAAGTCTTTTTACAAATCTTGCCTGATTTTATCTACATAAAAACTCTAAATTTAGAGAGGAAGAAATTGAGGCAACTAGAGATTAAGTAACTTGACCAAGTTCACAGTCTCTCAGGCTGGATTTGAAATTAGAGCTAAGGTAACACTTGGAACATTTCTCTTATCTACAGAATTTGCCAGCTGATGATGTCATTGATTCCCTGAGAACAAAGGAAAAAAATAACAACAATATGTAACTATGTGTGTATGTGTGCACATCCATGTGCTGAGGAAGGAGAGGGGAAGTTCTGTTTAAATATATGTCATACGAGATAATCTCTGAAATCATTTTCAGTTGTGAAATACTTTAATTTTACAATCTTTGGACCTTTCATTCCAGCCACCAAATTAGTTATTCTGTCTCTATAAAAAAAAAAAAAAAGGGGGAGCTAAGGATGGATTCAACTCAAGAAAGAATATGCTTATCTAGCTCTGTCAACAACAGGCAAGAAAGCATTGCACTGACAACATGGGTTGTATGCCAATTGCAGATTACCTTCAGATCTAGTCTCTGTGTATCTAGTCTATATCCAATTGTTTTCATATTGTCTCCCTCATTAGAATGTGAGCCACTTGAAAGTAGGGATAAATTTTGCATTTCTGTTTCCCCAGGACTTAACAGAGTTTTTGTCACATATTAAATACTTAATACATGTTCACTGACTGACTGGGTGGAGAGAAAGATATCTTTGAAAAGTACTAAATCGGGGCAGATGTGGCAGAGACTGACTAGCAATGTTCTCCATATTGAGGAGTGCCTTTTTCTTTTTCTTTTCTTTTTTTTTTTTTAAATGTTCTGTAATTATAAAGGGAGGAATAGAGAAAGTCAAATTTGATTGAGAAGAGGGTCATACTAAACTAGTTATTCATTCAATAAATGTTAATTAACTTCTTTCCATGTTTCAGTCACTATAGCAATGTGGCCTAAAGGGACATCAACATTTAGAATTGGCTTCATGTTGTGGAATTTTCTGTAGCTTTCTGAAGGATCACAATGTCATCTTTTATTAGAAGGAAAAGAATATTTGCATGAAGTGGCAGTGAGGATTAGTGGAAAGAATACTTAATTGTACTACTAATAATTAATGGATGACATCTATACCACTTTGTTTTACAGAATTCTTTATATATTTTACCTCATTTGATGTTCATCAATGTACTAAAAAGTACTAAGTGTTCCTATTTGAAGTTCAATGGTCTATCCATTATTCCAGCCTACCTCTCAATGTCCAGTCTCCCCCTCTGTTCAGTTCTTCCCTGATATTTACAAGCATGTGTGTCTTTCCCTATTTTACAGCAAACTAAACAAATGGAACCTTTCAATTGACCCTATCATAATCTCAACCTATAATCCTATCTTTCCTCCTTTCATACCCAAATTTGTAGGAAAACAAACATGTATTTCTCCTGTTCACACTTATTTCTCAACCCTATCTTTTGAATGTTTCCAGTTGCACCACTTAGCAAACTCTGCTCTTTGAAATTCTTTCCTTAATTGTTAAATTTTGTGCTCTTTGCTTAGTTTTATCTTTCTTGAGAAACATGAAACAGGCGTTAGTAAAATGTGGCCTAAGAGACAAACCTAGCTTGCCTGTGTTTAAATTACCTATGAGCCAAAAACAAATTTTACATTTTTAAATATAACAAAACTTTATTTTAAAATGTGAAAACCATTCTTAGCTCATGAGCCATACAAAAACAAGCAGAGGAAGGATTCTAAACTAACATCTGTGGGAGGCTCATTCCTTCCTGAGTTGTGGGGAGACAATTGTTTCCTGATTCTCTGCCAAACTGCATGAACATGTCTTAGTATCTTTTGCTGGATTATCATCAATGTCTCGCTCTGTGGGTATGCTCTAAGGATTTGTCTTGGGCTTTCTTATTTTTCTGTCTACATTTTATTTCTTGATGATTTCACTGGCATTCATATTTTCAGTTATTCTTGATGGAGGTAATTCTGAAATGTGTAAATCAAGCCTTAGAATCTCTCAGTCCTATATCACTAACTTCCTGATAAGCATACCCATTTGGCTGACCTATAAACGTCTGCAATTTAGCATGTCTAAATTTAAATTCATTGCCTTCTCTTTGAAATCCACCTTTCCTCCAAAATTAATTATTGCTTAGATTGTACCCACCATTCTTACAAATCCTACAGATTTACAATCTAAACATTATTCTATTATTCTTGTTTTTTTCTCTCTTTTCTCGTCTGTATGCAGTATATTACTTGAAATTTTGTAAAGCACTTTGCATATGTTGTCTCATTTGATTCCCACAACACTTCATTAGGCAGATATTGTTATTATCCTCACTTTATAGCTGAGTAAAATGAAACCAAGATAGGTTAAATCATATAGAAAGTATGTTAATTAGAGGTCAAACTTACCTTCTAGCCTCCACATAGTGAATAATCAAATCATAAGATTTCCACATTTTATCCATTCTATCTTCTTTACAGGGTATCTTTCATCCATCTCTCTTTTTTCTATTATTCCATCATTCTGGTTCAAGATCTTGTAAACTCTTATCTGAACTATTATAAGAGGCTAAGTTGAGTTCATCCTTTTATTTACCTTCTCTACTCATATGCTTTATTTGACCTCATGGCTGAGGTTAAAGCAAAGACCTATTTGGGAATTTACAGGAAATTAGTACTCATGAAGCTGATTAAAAACAATAACAACAACAACAACAGCAACCTTTATTAGTTTGTGGTGCATCACGCAGAAAAAGAACTAAATCACACATACAGAGATATACATACTGCATGACAATATAAAGAAATAGAATTGCATTCTTATGGATGCAAGAAACTCATGTTTTCCAAGGTTAGAAGGGAAGTTGTTTTGGATAAAGAACATATTCAAAATGGGAGTTCAAGCAAGGAAGTTTTATACTCTAAAAATGGACTTGGTAAAGAATAAATAATCAATGTTTAATATCAGAGAAGACCTTCTGAATCAGATCTAGATGTGATAGAAACATTTCCAGGGTCATTTATCAATATCAGCTTTGGGAGAGACTCAGGAAGAGGAATTTCTTTATTGGAAATAGAAATTGGGAGAAGGTTTGTTTCAGAGTATGAATTTCTGACGACTTTTTTTAAGCCAAGTAGCTTTATTGTCACAAAAAATTCCTGATTAGTTCTAAGGAGGCTATAGCCCAGATCAAGAACTGGGGAGAGATTTAAAAGGATTCTCAAAGGATTCTACCTCCTACTCAGTCCCTGCCAAGCAGGTGGTCCTACCAGGAGGCCAGCTGTCCTGGTGATCAGGGACTGTCAATAGCTGCATGGTGGAAGACCAGGAAATGGAATATGGTAATGCAGTCAAACGAAGCTGACCTCATGATAAAGGTAACTTTAGATTAAGAGGAGAGAGCTGTTCTTGGGCCAATTGAGAAAGTCCAATAACCATTGGTGGGGAGAGAGTGACAATGTAAGATATGTATTTGCTCAGACTCTCAGACTCTAGAATAGCAAAATGATGGGATTCACCAATAATATGGTTCTATAGACTTTTCTAAGCTTCACTGAACATTATTCTCCTTTGTGAAGTCCGAAGTCTAGCCAATTTTTCCTTTTTTCTCTTCCTAAACATGGTAATTTATCCCCTAATGCCATACATTAGCATATACTGTCTTCTAGTAACAGAATGCACTTTCCTCACCTCTACTTTCCTTAGAGCTTCCTTAGAGCATGACTTCATACTCCTCCTTGTACTGAGAATCTTTCCACATTCCCCTAGTTGTATAATGATGTCAAACTCTTCAGATAATTATGTGTGTATATGTATTTGTCCCTCTGGTAGTATATAATTTTATAAAAAATGGGGTCTGCTTTTCATTTTGTCTTTGAATACCCAATAGCTAACATGATTCTTGGACAGTTTTTACCCCCAATATGGTTGGTCATCCAGATCTGAATTTTATTCATGGAAATTACTCCTAGTATTAGGAATAGTATTACAAGACCTGAGTTACAGTTCTTGTTCTGCTGTTTATTAATCATATAACTATGGTTGAGCAACTTCACTCTTATCTTCAGATTCCTCATCTATAAAGTGAAATGGACTGGAAGATTCACTCCAAATGGGTGATCCTAAGTTTCATGTTGGAGGTAGCTGGTGGCTCAGGGAAAATAAAACATTGAGTCTGGAGTTAGGAAGCACTTATTTCAGATCCAGTCTCAGATAAACCCTACCTGTGTGACTCTGAGCAAGTCATTTAACCTTTGATGGTAACCAAAAATTGATGCACTAGATCTACTGAAGAAGGAAATAGCACACTCCCATATTTTTGCCAAGAAAAGGACAAATGAAATCATGAAAGATCAGAAATGACTGAAAAACAATGTAATAATCACATATTTCATTTCTTTTGCATAAAAATGCAAAAACAAAATTCAAAAATATATGGTATATATCTCATCAGCTATTTTCTCCAAGTTCTATACTTCAATAAAGTTAGAGGATTAGATGGAAGGATACATGGATCATATTATTTCAGTTCCTAGAAGAAATCATTTCACAGAGATACATTTCAATGTTATAGTCCCTGGTTTTATAGGGCAGCAATGAAAGAATCTTTTAACTGAGGAGTGTATCTGTATCTTTTTGTAACACTATGGTTGCAAGTATCGTTCTCTATGTCACCCTTAATAAAAGAATCCATGTGACAAGTTCCTGCTTGAGTTGAGTTCCAGAGGGGAAAATGCAACTGTTGGTGAATTTGTGTGCTTCCTGTTGTCAGAAAATTAAAACAATTTAACTCAACATGTTCCTTTTGAAAACTTGGGACCAAGTTTATCACTGAGTGTAGTGAACTATTCCTCTCCATTAACTGAGATGATTTAATTCTTGTCTTTCTAAGGCAGTACAATGAAATGAAAAGAGGGCTGGATTTGCTGTCAGAGAATCTAGGTTAAAATGCCAGCTCTTCCACTTATATCCCATATAACCTTGAGAAAATCAATTCACCTTTAGAGCTTCCATTGACATCTATTAAATAAGAGAGCCTCATTAGATGACCTCTGAAACTCTTACCAGGTCTCTATTTCTGACCTGATGTCCATTTTATTTTTAAATGTCTTATTTTTATCTTGGAATGGTATTTTCATCTATATGTGACTCAAATAGTTTATAAATTTTAAACAATTAAAACACAAAGCAAAGCAAGCAAGCAAATAAATAAATAAAATATAAATGTTATGCTAATGATAGCACAACCTTGTGCAAGTCATGTCTAGGAGTTGTGGGAATAAAGAGACCAGTTTGAAAAGATAAGGGACTCACATAATTGGAGTGATATATATACAGGGGATATAGTGGTTCATGTCTGTGGACCTGTGATCTGCAAGTATGGAGGGCATACCTGCCTTGATGAAAGCCTAGATCTTTTGAAGTACTGAAATCAATGGAGGATGAAAGATTGGGGGAAGTAATACTGAACAATGGAAGAAGCACGGGATTGGTAGTTAGAGGAGCTAGGGGTTTCAATCCTGCCTCAGTCTCTTACTACATAATTGTGTGAACATGAAAAAGTTATATAAATTGAGTGAATCTCACCTTTGAGTCTAATCTATGAAATGAGAGGTTTTGTACTAGATTTCAACTGAAGGTGGAATTGGAAGGTTCCTTTCAAGTCTAAAAATGCTCTTTATGATCTCTAAAGAGGTTTTGTTGTTCAATACTTTTAAACTTTTCATGACCCTATTTGAAATTTTCTTGGCAGAAACATAAGAGTAGTTTGCTTTTCCTCATTTTACAGATGAGAAAAGTGAGGCAAAAAGGGTTAAGTGACATATCCAGGGTCATAATGCTAATATCTATCTGAGGCAGAGTTCAACTCACATTTTTCGGACTCAAGAGTTAGCACTTCATTCATTGAAACATAGCTGCCTCCTAGCTATAGAGAATAGTTTCCCAAATAAAAAATGAACAGTTCTATACAATAGCTGAATTTGTTGTGATTATTGTAGTTGATCAACAACAAGAAGTTCAACTGTGATACAGGAACTATTCATTTTTATTTGAGATACTATTACAATGTTATACATAAAGAAAAAAAAATATTGACTAATCTTTCTCACATAATGCTATTCTTTTTATTCCCATTGAAAATATTCTTAGTGAGTGAAAATAACTAATATTCATATAGTGTTTGCTCTGTAACAAACATTGTGGTAAGTGCTTTGCAATTACTATCTCATTTGATCCTCAAAACAATCATGAGAGAAAATTTTTACATATTTTTTTTTTACATATGAGGATAATAAAGCAGATATGTTAAGTGATTTGCTTATGGTCACACAGTATATGTTGAAAGCATATTTGGATCTAAGTTTTCCTGACTAAAATTCCACTATGAATTTTGTGTGTGCTATAATCTTTTAATATTTAGTTAAATGGGGCTTTTTTGCCTTTGATTTCATCAACTGAGGTATGCTCTGGGATAGAAATTGCTTGCACTAATTTGTACATTTATATGAATCTTAAGTGTTTATTGGGATCATTGAGACATGATGTGACTTATTTACTTGGTTGGTTGGTTGTTGTTTTTTTCTTCTAAAAGAGGACCAAAATGGCAATACTATGTGATGTGACATTCTCTCCTACCTAATGAGCATGTATCAAATATAGTACTTCAGCTTAGGTTTTTTTTTAACTCCAAAGCTGACTCATTAATATATTATTCCATGCTACCTCTTAGTATATACACAACTATACAGACACATACCTATAAAATATACATTTATTTTTATGAATGTATGCATGTGAGTGTATTTTTGTTCACAATATTATCATTGCATTATATACACAATGCATCACAAAAGTTTTTATGTATTTTATTTTAAGCTTTTAAACTTAATGATATGATAAGGAAAAATCTATTTATACTTTAAATCTAACAAAAAAAATTGGCACACATATCTGTATATTCTATTCACACACAAGATATGCAATATATATATATACATATATATATATATATATGTATATATATATATATTACTTATTTTATATATGAGACTAAAGTGTTAGATTTTAAATCTAAAATGGACTGATTTCCCTAGTTCCATCAGAAATCAAAATCAAAGTTTATTAACATTACAAAGAGCATTACTATCCTAAAGTGTTCCTTTAATCATTCTGAACAGCTGCCTTGAAGCAATGCATTTAACCTTGGGAAATATGATAGGAATTCTGGGTAGTCAGGAATCTTTGACAACTAAAACCTTTTCCTCATCTACAATCCACAGCATGCCTTTATTTAACTCCCCCACCAAAGGAAGATGAGACCTCTTTTTTCATTTGATGTTTATCAGTTCAATCCATCACTCTTAAAAACCCAAAGATAGGGTGACTTTTACTTAGAAACAGTTGTATTCCATTATTTTAAAAGTAGCACACTGAGGTACTTCTCTGCAATAAGAATGCCATTCAGAAGAAAGGCTTCAGAGGAAGGCATGAAATGTTTAAAAATAGTGCTCCATATTATGTGACTCCTTCCTGCTGTTTTATTAAAGCAAAATACTACATTTGCCATTGTTTGGTTGGAGTTAGAAATCTTTTTTTTGAAAAAAGCTTGTCATTTACAGTGATTTTTCACGTTATTAGAAATCAGTTTCTCTATGAAAGGTCTCCCCCAACACTTTGTCATGGTGGTGTGTAAGTTAGTCTGGATTTTTAGTGACAGTGTTCCTACAATTTCTCCAAACTTGGCAAATCTTCAGATCAGAGGTCAGTAAGAGACAGAATGTCTTGCATCTGTATATCAGTCAATTAGTCAGTCAATCAATTATCACTTATTAAGGTCGTACTGTAAGCTAGATACTATGTTAAGCTCTGAACCAGGGAAACTAAGTTAAAAGGGGCTTATCACCAGAAGTGTGGTCATGTGGGATCAATTCTTTGGTAAATAGAAATTCATACTACTATCTCAGCTAAGCATGAAGATTTAGGTCTTTATTAGCATACTTGCAAAGTCTCAAAAAAATTCTAGATTAGTATTCAGAAAAGTCAACTAAGCACTGATTAAGTTGTTTTAGGGTAAAAGTTAAAAATATCTTTATATACTTTGTTGAATTTTAAAATTTTACCTGCTAGATGTCTTCCCTCCTTTCTTAGTAGAGGTTGGAAGTTCATGGGTATAGAGTGTTGAATATAGTTTTAGATTGTTTTTTGTTGTATTGATTTTTTTTATTATTTTTCTCTTTTTTATTTAAAAAGTTTGGTTTTATGAGATATCTATAATATCTTTATAATATAAATATATATCTTTATAATATATATGAGATGGAAAAGAAGTATAAGGGAAATTTATTCTACATAAAAATTTATTTTAAAATGTTTCATATTTTCAAAAGCTTAAACAGTTCATAAGAATAGGGGAAAAGGGGGAATGTTAGCACCTCAACTAAGATTTGAAAACTTTTCACTTTCTAAAATGGACTATTTTAGAATATAATGTTTGGGGAAAACATCACCATATTCTGTTGAAATTATCATAACCAAAGTAGAAAAACTTTTATGCTCCTTAATTAGAGTGATATATCTAAATCCCAAAGCATGTGGGTATTCTGTAACTCTAGACACTTGCTAGCATAGCTTTATCTGTGTATTTGCATCTTTGCAACTGAGAAAGGCATAATATTCCTATAAGGTAGGCCTTGATTTATCTACCTCCAAAAAGGTACATATGACATACTATATATTCTTATTTATACTTTTTTCCTTCATCCTTCAAGTTCTTTATTTCTCAAATTTGACTATTTTCTCTTATTAAAAAACACAATTCAATACTCAAGTACTGAATTAAATTCTCAAATACTTTATTTAATTCAGTATCTAGAATAAAGATTGGTTCTTCCCCAAAGCCTTTTTTGAGTAAGTCTGAATCACAATTTTCTTTTACATATATTCTATAGCATAGAATCACTTAAAATCTCTGAGTTTTAACTCCATTATCTCTAAAATGAGATGTTAGACTGACCTGAAATTCTTTATGTGCAGCTTGTTAAAACATTTTTCTTTCTAGTTAATAACTGCCTTTCAGTATAAATATTATGTTTTGTAATCCTATATCTTATGTTTTTTAAAAATATTCTGAGAGTTATTATGATATTTTGAGAGGGTTTATGATAACAACAATAGCAACAACAAAAGATCATGAAGACCAGCATTATATAAAGTATAAAGTCTCTTCCACCTTTAAAATTCTATAAATGTAAGATGCAGGGAAAATGCTATATAACCTAGAAAAAACTAGATCATCTACAACCTATTTGGTATGATCTAAGGGTAATTTAGAATTTGAAATAATTGGACAACAGAAACTCAGAGCTCAGATAAAATAATTAAGTGATAAAATATAAAAAAGAAGGCCAGATCTTGAGCAATTTGGGAAAATAAAAAAAATAAAAATAAAAAGGAGTGAAACTATTAGAGGTCATGGACTGGGGGGAGATAATTGTATTGCTCTTATCTACCCCACAGAATAATGGAACAACAAAAGTTCATCAAGATTTCTAATTTAAAAACTATTTATTTCAATGGAAAATACTCTGGTTCCACCACTAATCTGACCTTCGCAGATCCCTCAAAGTTAAAGAAAATGAAACCCATATTTTATTTATTTTCAGAACTAGAAGCCCCAAGCACTGTCCATTATCATTGCACAGGAAAGATGAATTGCATTTACCCTGTAGCTGCCTAGCAAATGGAAGTGTTGCCAGCCTACTGTTGCAAGGAGATGTAAGCAAGATCCCAGCTGTGATGTTACAGACTATTGAACAGTGAAAGTGTTGCTAGATTATAAAACATTTAAAAATATAAACAAATAATGGGTGAGACAGAAGGGGAGGGAGGTCCAAGAAGACTGAAGACTAGTCCTTTCTAACTGTGACCTTACCTGTCATCATTAGTCAGTTCTTTGAGCCTATCCCTTAGCTGTCTACCAAAGAAGTGAATGCTATGTAGATGATTTCTGTTTATTTTTCCAGGAGTTCCAACTGGTAAAAGGGATATTTCACCTCTTTTATTATCTAAATTTCAATCCCAAGGCAAAAATCTTTTTTTCTTCTAGAGTTTTCTTCATATAAACAAAACCTTTATGTGATTTGTGATCATTTAAAGGCTTTTGTAGATCTACATTATATTGTGAACAACTGGAGTGATATAATTTCTTTGGTCTTAATGTTTATCTTAATAAAGTGTTTGTTAATAATAATTAGGATTTCCTGACCTTATTTTCAATAGTTCCAAAAGTGTTCTCTCCATTTTTTATAATAGTTCATTGCTCACTTTAGATATTTTGAAGACATTACCTTTTTCCTCATTGATTCTACTCCCCTATAAAATGGATGCATTCAGACAAATGATCCCAGAGGTCCCTGCCTAGGTCTAATGGTTTCTAATTTCAAGGTTACTTTCTTTTGACAATAGATTTGTGGTGGCTCCTCCTTTACTCTCTGACTCCTTCTTGGCTGGCACTAGTTCATTCTTTACTTACAGTTGTCCTTCAAACAATGTGATAGCATACAGTGGATGGGACTTTTGCCTTGTTTACTTCTTTCCTTTCCTTTTCATTAAATCCATCGTTTATGCTCTAAGTGACATGGCTAGCTATTAAGATTTCAGCAGGGAATACTCTCATTCTTAGTATCATTCTCTTTGTATCTACATGGCTAATGTAAGTGCATCCCTTTCAGTCATTTCTAATAATACAAAATGCCATAGTTGGGAGCATACAGCCTTTCCAACTTTGAGTTTGTGATACATTCTAGTTATCTTAGGATCTTATTATGTGCACCATGGATTTCTTCCTTGGCTTAAATCCACATGGCAGTCTGACAAGATGTGCTGCAGCTTGGCAATTTCCATAGCAGACACAGCTGTCAGATTTTCTTCTCCTCCATTTCAGAAAATCAGCTGGCACTGGAAAGAGATCATAAGCTAAGAGCAAGTTATAACTCTAGATTCTCTTTAGTAGAGAAGAAATTGAAAAAAAAAAAAAAAAAAACATTTCTCAGACCTTTCCTCCAACCTGGTCTTCTTTGGCATTTGATGAGAAATCAGATAGTGTTTTTTTGTTTGTTTGTTTGTTTGTTTGTCACCTTGCTTCAACTCATTGAAAACCAATGGGCATCTCCCTTCTTCATTCCATCTTTTTTGTTTGAGGATAAATAAAGGAAAGTTTGTAACTGTATACCAGTGAATATGCTTTGGGTCCTAAAAATATGTACTCCAAATGCTTTCACAGGCCAATCACTAACAATAAGTCTTACCTCAAAGAAAATGGAATTTTTGAAAATATTTTGTTCGCTGTTGCAGATAGTTATTTGGATGAGTATATTTAGCTTGTCACATGACTTGAGATTCAAATGGAAGGGAGAGAGATAAGAAAAAGAAAAAGAAAAAGAAAAAGAAAAAGAAAAAAGAAGCAGTAGAATTGTAGGACAGAAAATCCAACAACAATCACAATGGAAAGGATGAGTATAGAAAAATAGGAATTTTCCATGTGAATGAATCTTGCCTCTTCAGAAAAAAAATCAGACTTACAAGGACAGGAACATAGGTGTTCTATTTCTTTAATATGCTGGGTCACTATGAACAAAAGTCATTGGGCCAAAATGTTGGTGTTGAGCCTCTCCATATTTTGGTTGACTGGTTCTTGAGCTGCAAACACAATCTAATTTGAAACTATACTTAAAGCCTTTCTAGTTCAGTAAAATGTGCCAGTTTAAATCCTAATAGGAAAAACTTAGAGTCAAAGATAAATACAATAAAATCTATTCTAAGTCTGGAGTTATACTAACCACTATTTATGTGAGTATATACACACACACAAATATACATATACATGTGTGTATGTATATGTCTATGTATATACATATACGTGTATGTATATATACATGCATGTATGTGTATATAGGGATCTTTCATGTGAGAGATGACATTAAAACTAAATGCTAATCTGTAAATTCAGACAATGTTTGAAGTTAAGAAGGAAAAGGAAACCAAGTCTGCAAACATTTATCCATACCTACTATGTGACAATGTGTTATGTGCCAAGAATAAAAGAAAGCTGAAAATGACATACTAGTAAGTAATCTCTGGTCTAAAGAAGCCTAACGGGGAAGACATACAAATAGTTACATACAAATAAGACATATACAGGATAAATTGGAAGTATGAGAGGGAAGGGGATAGAGAAATGGCAATGGAGAAAAGGATATTCAGAAAAGGCCTCTTTTTGTATGAAGAAGAAAACATCTAGAAATATGGGGGGGATGATTTGCATAGAATTAAAAGCACAAGAAAACTATTCATAGAGGGGAATAGAATGAAAAAATTAGCTGGGGATTTTGGAGGGATGATTTGTATGCAAGTGAAAGGATTCTGATTAATTACAATCCAGTAAAAAAAAGGGAACCACATAAGTCCTTTATAATATCAAAGTAAAGAATTTGTCCTTTTTCTTGGTCTCTGAGATGTTCTTGAAAGGTAAAAGAAAGTTGCCTATTTTGTTATTCAAATCACTTTTTAGCACTTTCAAATGAAGATCCTTCAGGTTCATCTCATATTTGTTAATGACTTCATTATTTTATTTTGCTTACCTTTCTTTTCTTTTTTTTGTATCCTTATTTTTAAAAAATCAATATACTTTTAAACTGGTCACAACACAGAGCCCCATTTCATTCTATCATTGTACAAACTACATATACTTGTTTAACAGATGATGAGCAATTTTTTGGTAGCATTTTTGAAAAGTGAATGAAAATACATAAACCTTTAAGGTGCTTTTTTCAGAGCTAATTCTTGGAGTCTGCAAGCCCTTAGTGCCTCCAACATGGCATGATATGGAATGGAAATTTCTCTTGGAGAAAGTTGGGGATGATGAGATTAGTGATGTCTTTCTGTTCTGCCTCTTATCAGTTTCACACAACTACAGCCCTTCACCACAAACGGTCCTCCTCTTCACCTGAAGTGCCATATTTTTATATGTAAATATTCTTAATGATAAATAAATACATAAATAATAAATTTTTGATGTTTGAATTTTGCATGATATTCTGGGACTTGGGGATTAGCATTTTCCTATAAACTAGGACAATTGGCTTTTTGTCTTATTATTTCATTTATGATTTCTTGAAATATAGCTTTGAAAAATCCATGTTTTTTTTTTTTTTAAACATAAAGATAATAAAGAAGTTCAGTGATTCTCTGGACCAACTGCCCTTCAATAAATACCCAGTAATAGCCCCCAGGCTAAGCCTAAATGCCCCATTGTTTAGCTTTTTTTTTTTTTTTTTTTTTTTTTTTTTTTTTTTGGCTTAAAATGAGCTTAAATGGAAATTTGAGGGTCTTTCCACCCTAGATTTTGTGAAGTAAATTAGACCATTTTGTCTCAATACTTATCTACCCTTAGTCATTGATAGGGCCTTGCCTCAGACAAACTGAGGCCTGGGAAAGACCTTAATGTAGAAAGGCCAAGAGTATCAACTATACCATAGGTCATTGCCATATGTTTTGGCCTTTCTCTTGCCATTGAAATTAAATGAGTCTGTAATGACTTTTGTGTGAGACAATGACTCTTAGCTAAATTAAAATCAGAGCCTCTCAGGATAAAAAAGCAAAAAGGATTTATTATGATCTTTTGAGAAAGAGCAACACCCAACAGACAAGCCATTCTCAGTAGAAGAGTGCAAAGCACAAGCTATAGACACATGATTATATAGACCCTAAAGCAGAAGCCCTCACCCTCTTCTGATCTTTTCTCCCATTGGCTGGGGAGTTCAGGCTTACATTCTAATCTCTACCCCCCAAATAAATCATACTAGCCAATGATACAAGCTTAACGCTAATGAAAAACTGAGAGGTGTGTGGGCGGGGATGAGACAAGAGGAGAATGTAAGTTCATCTAAGGTAGTTGAACACCTGCAGCTTTTATCTATAGCTTAATTTCTTATGCAATGTCTTAAGTCACAATTAAAGTCAACGCCACATTCTTATGAGAGAACTTCAGTAATTTATAACATTTATCCCTCTTCTTATTAACCTTTAAAGACCTTTCACATTCTACATTATACATTTTTTCAACCATCTCCAATCTCTCTAGGCTTAATCTGTTAACAAATTTAATGACTTAATTATTTTGACCATGACCTGAAGTATAGGGAACATCTATTCAGCATATAAATTGGAGATTTGTACCCCCAAGTCCCATCTGGGGCCACCTATTACCCCAAACATTTGTGTGCCTAGTCATTGACATAGGTAACCCTTCACAAATAAAGATGGCTCTCACAAAAATCAGCAACAACAGAAATTCTAAAATTTCTAGCATCTAGCATCTAGCAAAGATAGATGACTAGGCCAAATACTCAGTTATCTACTTATTTAGGATATAATGATCACATTTTTTTCAGATGGAAAACTATAAGATCATACATATTTACACTGTGTTCATGGCTTCTACTGACCACTTGCTCTGATTATAGAAATTGGATATAAAAGGGAAAAAATGAGTATAATAACTTCAAAACTGATCCTTCAGGTCTGAGAGAATATACATGACAGGATAAGGCATCCTTAGCTCACTTTGACTTTAAGTAATTATATGTAGTAACATTGCCAGACTCAGGAATAATTAAGTAGGTTCTTATTCAAAAGAACATCACTGGGAAAGTGAGTCAGAAGGATTCGCTCCCTTAAATGGAGGCCAAGCTTGTCCTCCCAACTCTTGCCCAGATACTATCCTTTACTTATAACAATTCAGGATCACATTCCTCTGAGAAGCTTGTGGCATATTCCTTTCAAATGGCCATTTACTGACTTAATGATCCAAAGGCAATCATACCAGAATTCAGAACTCTGAATAATATCAGCTATAGTCCCAAGAGATTTTTATGTCAAATAACTATTCTATTAATCAAAACTTTAGGCGAATTTAGCTCTCAAGAATCACGTATGCTAAATAAGTATTGAATATAATCTTACATTGATAACAGAGATTCAGTCTAGAAAGTTCACAGCTTATCTGCATATCTAAGTAGATAGTTTTAAATTCAACATTATACAAATCATTTTATTTTAAGATGTTCAATAAACAATCTTATATCAAAGCACGTTCAGGTTTTAATCATGTTCACAGAGACAAAGTCATAGACCCTGCTCTCAAAGTCCCCTTAAACAATAGGAACAACTTTAAGATGACTCAATACAATTAAAACTCATATAGAATATACAAATAGGTGGGACCATTCTGATTTCACATTAAAGACCCCTATCAGAATTAACATTAATAATGTCTCCATAAAAATATTAATTCAACTTCTTGAATTAATGGAGGAGTTCCTATAAACTTTTCTGGAAATATAAATAACAGGTATAATACAAATATTGTTAAAATTTCTAACATCAATTTAGTAACCCATTTCTTAAGAATCTAATTTATTTCCACTTTTCCCGATGAGGGCAGATGCCCAGGTGTATGGGATTGTCACTCAATTTGCAATCCCTCCTCATTATTTCTTATAAAACCTTAGAAGTAAAGTATGTTCCATTATCGGATTCAATAGTCTACCAATCCATACTTAGGTGCCATTTATTCTAATGTTATTCCACTAACAGCTCTTTAGGTAGAACTCAGAGGAAAGCTTCCACCCATCCTTTCAAATAGTCCACTATAACCAGTAAATATCTCAGTTTTCCCAGTAGTGTCATTTCAATAAAACCTAACTTTAATATTCTAGAGCCAATCTCCTTCCCTCTAGAAGGAGGTCTCCACAATACTTTCTTATTTATCTTTAGACATTTTACACAGCTTCCAGATACAATTTGTTTTGCAATCACACATATCCCATGTGCCAAATTTTCCTGCTTTTATTTTTTGTTAAAGGGAGAAAGCAAGACAAATCTTAAAATTCAAAATATAGATAATATTTTTAAAAATTGGGACTAATGTCACAAAATTTATATCACATATTGAGCAGGACTAACAAATATTAAAGCACAGCTCATGCAATTTTTATAAATCGACCATAATACAATTTAGTAACATGATACCTTAAATATATTTCATCTAATTAAGAGATACAACATGTGACCTCTTAAGGTAAATGATCAGAAAACTTTTAATATCCATTTTTAAGACTTTAAATCAAATCAAAGAGAGATTTAAACTTCTAGTAGTAATACTTCAGTGTCAATTTCTAAAATTGACATATTTCTAAAATCTTATACCAGAATAAATACGTTCACAATTTCTACATGCACTAGATAATAGTAATTACCTCATACAATTTCAAAATCAGAATTCAAATTTAAACACTTATAGCCCCAAAATTTAAGGTGGCAGAAAACTGACCTTTCAAATCTGCCTATCCAATTCAACTCTTCTGCAGTTAGAATTGAAGGGAAAGGGGGTGTGGAGAATGGTTGAGCAAATCGGTAGACTTTAGAACTCTGAGAAAGGGGATCAGAGAATTTTGAACCCAAGTGTTCAGGTTGGGGGTCTATGGCCCAATGACTAGCCTATTCTCCATGCCAGAAATGCTGAGAAGCCATGTTGAAAATATTGGAGTATCAGCACAAATCACAGAAGAATCCAGGCCAGCCATGGATGTCAGCCTAGCCAGGACAGATTCTATAAGCTTCTCCAAGAGAGAGAAGCATGGAAAATCCTAGAGAAAGTATTTTGTTTTTGTTTTTACAGGTTTTTTGTAAGCCTCTGGTTCAGGCCCTCAGAAGGATTTTAATCATGTGAATTAGTCCTCCTTAAAAATGTAATAGACCAGCTTGTTAGCTGACAGAATCACAGTGTCAAGGAACTTAATGATTAGTCTCAAAATACCCAAAATCTGCTTAAATGTTTTAGGAGTTCTATAAGTTTAACTATTTCTGTAGATCCAAATTAGCCAGTTCTAAGTCCACAGAAATATGTCAGTTTTTTTTTTTTTTTTTCCTTTTTGATGTGGCAGTTAAAAACTTTCCCTATCTCAGAACTAGTTCTTCTTCTTTCTAGCTTTTAAACTATTTGCATAAGTCCAATTATGTACAAAACAAGCACTTTTAAATCCCAAATGGCCAGGATTTTTTCCTTTGTAATTCAGCTGACTGAGAGAAATATAGAAGACAAAAACATAGAATCACCACCCACCCACCCACCCCCACCCCCACCCCCACAAACACAAACTGCTTTTCAGTTCAATCAAGCTCCCATTCTCAGCCCTTCCTTGGAGTGGAGGCAAGGATGGAAATTCTGTAGCTATAGCCACAGAAGCTGACTAGCTGGGGGACATACACATTGTCCAGCAGTCAGTAACCACAAGACTGCAAAATCAAGTCTCCTTGATATTAAAGGTTCTTTTGAACTTACTTACATCCACACCATAGGGAATCTGTACTTTGATGAAAATATATTCCCTTGAAATGGTGTACTTGCCCAAACAAAACAGTAGTATTTAATCATTTTTCTTTTTGACCTTCCCTGTAAATTTTGGTACTTCATCTAGTCTTCCAGGACTCTAGATAGATTTTTGACATTCAACTACCTTAGATTGTTCCTTTTCCCATGGTTCATACTTGCTTGACCCTTTGTTGAAAGAATCCACCAATTTTACCAACAGAAAATGGGAATACTTTTATGAAGTCTAACTACTTAGAATCTCCTAATGGCAATCCCAGTCACCTAGGCAAAGAGAAAGTTCTTTTAAGGACTCTCATGACTTAGAGTCTCCTAACCTGAGAGGGAAATAGAAGCAGTTTTACAGATTTTAAGCACTTAGAGTCTCCCAATCCCAAGTACCTAGACAGCTCACCAATTTTTGTTAAAGAGAAAGTACTCTTAAGGTCTCTAACTATTTAAGAGTATGTGCCCACCCCCACTAGTTTCTTGCCTACTTGGATTGTGCACATAACTAACTTGACTATTTCCAAACTTTTCTGCACTGGCTTATCTCCTGAGGTGAATTAATCCCCTATCTTTGCTAGCCCAGTCTGGGGCTCCATTTACTTTTGTTTTCCCTTTCTTGGAGTGCCTCCTTACAGGAATTTACTCAATTGGAGTGGGAGTTCTGGAGCTGAGTCCAAGGACTACCAGAGAACTCACCAGAGGGTACCTGCCCAAGGATTCAGTATTGGAAAAACCCCTCACAAGCAGGAAATATCCTGGATGAGCCCTCAGACCTGCATGGGACAGCAACCCTTACCCAAATTAAAATCAGAGACTCTCAAGGTAAAAAACAAAAAGGAATTATTACAATTTCTCTAGAGAGAGCAACTCCCAATAGACAAGGTGTCATTAGTAGAGGAATGCAATGTGCAAGCTGCAAAACACCAGTTATATAAACCTTAATACAGAAGCCCCCATCCCCTTCTAACCTTTTCTCCTATTGGCTGAGGAGTCCAGGCTTACATTTTAATCTATCCACAGACTAAAAATCTATTCCTAAATAAAGAATATTAGCCAATGACACATTCTTAATGTTAATGAGGTCAGGGGAGGGGCAGACAGGAAGAAAATGCAAGTTTATAATTGAATACCTGTAGCTTTGGCTATAGCTCAACTTGTTTCTGCAGAGTCTCAAGTCACAATTAAAGTCTAGGTCTTCACTCAGTTTATCTCATTCATTTTGTTCACCTCAGCCTCATTTAAATCTAAATCACTGAAACGCTAGAAATCACCCTTTGGATGTCATTTGTCTTCTTTGAGAATTAAGCAAGTACCATGACCAACAACAAAAAATATTCACTTAAAACTAATATTCAGATAGTTTTCATAGAAACTCAGAGCAGAGTGACCCATTTCCTGTCTTCCATAATGTAGCAATTGTGCAAACTTTATTCTTAAAACTCACTTAAAAACAAAGGTAAGAATTAAGTAAATGATTTCCCCCATGCTCTAATTTGAACTTGAAATTAATGGCTACAAACAGCTTCTATACATTAATACTATTTGAAGTATTAGTTTTAGTATATTATACTCTACCAGAGGGAAGAAAATAGCAATGCTTCATCTTTGTTTCTTCAGAGTCTAGTATGATTTTATATTCTTTATAAAATCACAGAATATTAGAATTGGAAAGGATTTTGATGAGACCTAATTTTATTCTCTTATTTTACAAATGAGGAGAATGAAGACCAGAGAGTTAAGGTAATTAGTGCAAAATCACACAACTAGGAAGTTGAAAAGCTAGGATTTAACATCAAGTTCAGTGTTCTGTTCACTTAATCATGCTGAATAAATGTCTATTGAATTGAATGCTAGAATAATTATAGAGCAACTAGTATGCCCATTGTCTTCAAAGTTTGGCCTGTGATGAGCAAATTGAAAACAAAAAGGAGAGGGAAAATTCACAGCTTTTCCAGGAAACCTTATCAATACTCATCTGCTGCCTCTTAATGGGATGAATACCTATAACTTCCTGGATTCATTTGGTTTATTTGAACATCTTGGAACATTAAAATTGGACTGAAAAATTTCCCAGAGAACTATATTTCCTGTTAGCGTTAAATGCTCTACTAGGGCTGAGATGTGAACCTTTTAATGTGTGTTGCCAGATTTTTAATGTCAAATCCTCATATGTTCTCCTCCTATCTAGGGTTAATTTAAGCAATATTCCCATACCATCAAAATCTGTTATTCAATCCAAGAGTAAAACAGAACAGTGAAACTTTATGATTTTAAAACATTTTCCTTCTATTTTTAAAGATATCGCATCTGGTTCTTATTTCTGTATATTTCTGTATGGACTTAATGCTAACCAACTTTTCCATCTAGTCCATTGAATTTTTACCTTTGCTACAATTATATAAACTCCATTAACTAAAGAATCACATATATAATTCTGTTTGCCATTTATTATTACCTTGCTTCTTCTTACCTTTCCAGACATTTCCCAATCTCCATCTCTCATATTTGACTATTCTGTGCATTTGGAGTGGTCAACCCTCATGACAGTGATACATTACCTCCTCATCTTTGCCTCCTAGTTCCTTTGATGAGATCCTGAGTACCAGAATTAATGGGATTGATAAAGAAACCCTGAAGTATTGATAAAATTACTTCCTGAGGCAAGCAGGGAAGAGCTCTGTTGTGGATCAGTTCAACCTTATAGCTCCACACTCTAAGGACCCCATCCCACTATGTTCAGTAATAAATCCCAGTTATATTAAACCCCTGACATTAAATTTTCCCTATAAATCTGTCTATGGCCCATGCCATCTTTGCTGAACCCTTTTTGGGATAGTTTACCATGACACTCTGCCTCTTGGTGTCTTTTCCTTCCCTCCTCTCCCATAACACATGATGTTTCTCTTCTTTATTGTTAAGCTATTTAGGATTCTAAATGCTTCTACTACAATAGCCTGGCAATTAAGGGTCTACTACATTGTTATAAGGTGTTTTCTCTCTCTCTTAATTGTAAGGTCCACTAGGGAACTTGTTTTTTTCATTTGTTAATTGTTAAAACTCCTTTCCTTGCTAACTATATGCTTTCCCAACTCTGTTTCATATTTACCATTCCTGATATCTATTGTTTCTCTTCGTTTTTCCTAAATAAGCCTACCTTTTGACATTCTCTTTGGCACTGTGAATTTTTCATATGACTGAACCCCAACATTTTGTGTATTCGGTGTTAAACCCCAAATATATCATTTGGATTGACCAATTTCTCAGTAGATCCCATCACCCAATTGCCCTCAATACAGTCTCGTGCAGGAGGATTTCCCACCTGTACACCAATCTTTCCCCTTTAAAATTACCACTCATTTATGCTGTATATATTTTGAATATTCATATTAAATGCATTTTTTCTACCCCATTACAATAAAAACCCCTTGAAAATAGGAAAGTGTGGGAAACGAGAGGTATTTTACTAACAAACTAAGGATCTATAGAGTTGTGCTGAATTCTCTGTTGTTTGTCTGTGAAACCTAGACAGGATACCAATGCCATGCCAGGAAACTGAATTACTTCCATTTGAATTGTCTTCAGAAAATTCTGAAGATCATCTGGCAGAATAAAATACTAGACACTGAAGTTTTTTTCTCAAGCTAAACAGCCAAGCATTCCTACTCTACTGCAGAGAATGCAACTCCATTCAGCTGGCCAGATGGTTCCAATGCCAAATGTATGCTTGCCAAAATGAGAGAGGAAACATGAGGAGGTCATAAAAAGTGATACAAGGACACTCTCAAGGTCTCTCTTAAAAACTTTAGAATTGACAAGGGTGACATTATCTCAGATCCACCTGGTATGATGTGCCCTCATCATAGAATTATGAGAAAAGTAGAATTGAATTAGCTCAGAAGAAACATGAGTGGCACAAAGAGAGTCCATCTCAAGTTTTCATAGGTACTATTTGTATCTAACCTGTGGTGGAGCATTCAGAGATCTGCTTGTTTTCATCAGCCAGAGTCAGACAAATTTTGGTCCTCTTTGAGAATGAGGGAAAATATATTACCAACCATTCTGATTAAAATAGTGACCTTGTCCAAAATATAATAAAATTGTTTGGAGCAACAGAATTATCCACATTTGGTAGATTAGCACAATTTGATCATACTCTTCCTAAAAATAAAAAGTGTGAATTAAACATGTGGACTGCAGACTTCATGGTCCTCAAGATACTCAAGTGGGGATGAATCTGATTAAAAAAACAATGGAAAATATTGATTGAAACAAAGAAAAGTACAAAAATCCCATAGAAAACATTACAGATTAAAATTAAATAAATATATTCCTAGTAGAATTGCTTATATATGATTTATGATTTTGACTTTTTAGTTTTCAACATTCATTTTTAAAAGATTTTGAGTTCAAAATTTTTCTCCCTGCCTCCCTAACTTCCCTGCTCCCCAAGACAACAAACAATCTGTATGTACATTACAATTATGTTAAATATTAGCATTTAACATGTTAAATATGAGTCATATTGTAGAAGAATCAGAACAAAAGGGGAAAATTATAAGAAAGAAAAAACAAAAAAAGTGAATATAGTATATGCTTTGATCTGGATTCAGACTTCATAGTTCTTTCTTTGAATGTGGATAATATTTTCCATTATGAGTCTTTTGAAATTGTCTTAGATCGGGCATCTAGGTGGCACAGTGGATAGAACACCATCCCTGAAGTTAGGAGAACTTGAGTTCAAATCTGGTCTCAGACACTTAATACTTCCTACTTGTGTGACCCTGTCACTTACCCCCAATTGTCTCAGAAAAAAAAAAAAAAGAAAAAAAGAAATTGTCTTAGATATTTATATTGCTAAGAGGAGATAAATCTATTACTTGATCATCTAACTATATTGGTTACTATGTAAAACCCTGGTTCTATTCACTTGACTCAACATCAGTTCATGGGAGGCTTTCCAGGTTTTTTAAAAATTCAGGGGCTCATCATTTCTTAAACGACAACACTATCCCATTACATTTATATATTACAACTTATTCAGCCATTCTATAACTGATAAGCATCCCTTCAGTTCCCGGATCTTTGCCAACACAAAAAGAGCTGCTATCAATATTTTTTCCATATGGGTCCTTTCCCAATTTTTTATGAATTCTTTGGGATACAGATCTAATAGTGGTATTGATGAATCAAAGGGTATGAACAGTTTGGTTGCTCTTTAGGCATAGTTCCAAATCACTCTCCAAAACAGTTAAATCAATTCACAGCTTCATTAATAGTATATTAGTGTTCCAATTTTCTTGCATCTTCCTCAATATTTATCATTTCCCTTTTCTGATGTATGATAGACAGAATGATATGTCATATAGTAGATGTGAGATGATATTTCACAGTTGCAATAATTTGCATTTCTCTAATCAATAATGATTTATAGAGCATTTTAAAATATGAGTATAAATGGCTTTAATTTCTTCAACTAAAATTTATCTGTTAATATCCTCTGGCCATTTGTCAATTGAAGAATGACATATTTTATGTTTTTATGTATTTGGAAAATAAGGCCTTTTTTAATTAAAGTGTTTTTATTTTCTTTTTTATTAATTTTATAATTATAATTTTTGACAGTACATATGCATGGGTAATTTTTTTTACAACATTATTCCTTGTATTCACTTTTCCAAATTTTCCCCTCCCTCCCTTTAGCCCCTCCCCTAGATGACAGGCAATCCCATACATGTTAAATATATTACAGTATATCCTAGATAGAATATATGTGTGTAAAACAATATTTCTTGTTGCAAGGTAAGAATTGGATTCCAAAGGTATAAGTAACCTGGGTAGAAAGACAATAGTGCAAACATTTTACACTCAATTCCCAGTGTTTCTTCTCTGGGTATAGCTATTTCTCTCCATCCTTCATCAACTGGAACTGAATTAGATCTTCTTTATGTTGAAGACATCCACTTCAATTAGAATATATCTTCATACAGTATCGTTGTTGAAATATATAGTGATCTACTGGTTCTGTTCATTTCACTCAGCATCAGTTCATGGAAGTCTCTCCAAGTCTCTCTGTATTCATCCTGCTTGTCATTTCTTATAGAGCAATAACATTCCATAACATTCATATACCATAATTTACCCAACCATTCTCCAATTGATGAGCATCCATTCATGTAACTGTTTCTAGCCACTACAAAAAAAGAGCTGCCACAAACATTTTGGCACATACAGGTCCCTTTCCCTTCTTTAGTATTTCTTTGGGATATAAGCCCAATAGTAGTACTGCTGGATCAAAGGGTACAGACAGTTTGATAACTTTTTGGGCATAGTTCCAAATTTCTCTCCAGAATCGCTGGATTCTTTCACAACTCCACCAACAATGCATCAGTGTCCCAGTTTTCCCACATCCCCTCCAACATTCATCATTATTTGTTCCTGTCATCTTAGCCAATCTGACAGGTGTGTAGTGGTATCTCAGAGTTGTCTTAATTTGCATTTCTCTGATCAGTAGAGATTTGGAACACTCTTTCATATGAGTGGATATAGTTTCAATTTCATTATCAGAAAATTGTCTGTTCATATGCTTTGACCATTTATCAACTGGAGAATGGTTTGATTTCTTATAAGTTAGAGTCAGTTCTATATAGATTTTAGAAATTAGGCCTTTATCAGAACCTTTAACTGTAAAAATATTTTCCCAGTTTGTTACTTCCCTTCTAATCTTGTTTGCATTAGTTTTGTTTGTACAAAAGCCTTTTAATTTGATGTAATCAAAATCTTCTATTTTGTGATAAATAGTGATCTCTAGTTCACCTTTGGTCATAAATTCCTTCCTTCTTCACAAGTCTGAAAGTTGGATTATCCTCCATTCCTCTAATCTATTTATGATCTCATTCTTTATGCCTAAATCTTGGACCCATCTTGATCTTATCTTGGTATATGGTGTTAAGTGTGGGTCCATATCTAATTTCTGCCATACTAATTTCCAGTTTTTCCAACAGCTTTTTTCAAATAATGAATTCTTATCCCAAAAGTTGGTATCTTTGGGTTTGTAAAACACTAGATTACTAGAGTTTTACACTATTTTGTCCTATGAACCTAACCTGTCCACTGATCAACTAGTCTATACATAGTCTAGACTATCAACTAGTCAATACCAAATGGTTTTGGTGACTCCTGATTTATAATATAGCTTTAGTTCAGGTACAGCTAAGCCACCTTCATCTAATTTTTTTTTTCATTAAATTCCTTTGAAATTCTTGACCCTTTGTTCTTCCATATGAATTTTGTTATTTTTCTAGGTCATTAAAATAGTTTCTTGTGAGTCTGATTGGTATAGCACTAAATAAATAGATTCGTTTGGGTAGTATTGTCATCTTGATTATATTCACTCGGCCTATCCAAGAGCACTTAATGTCTTTCCAATTATTTAAATCTGACTTTATTTTTGTGGCTAGTGTTTTGTAATTTTGCTTATATAATTCCTGACTTTTCTTTGGTAGATGGATTTCCAAATATTTTATACTCTTGACATTTGTTTTGAATGGAATTTCTCTTTGTATCTCTTGCTGCTGCATTTTGTTGGTGATATATAAGAATGCTGAGGATTTATGTGGATTTATTTTGTATCCAGCAATTTTGCTAAAGTTGTGAATTATTTCTAATAACTTTTTATTAGAATCTCTGGGGTGCTCTAAGGATACCATCATATCATCTGCAAATAGTGATAGTTTGGTTTCCTCATTACCTATCATACTTCCTTTAATTTCTTTCTCAACTATTATTGCCAAAGCTAGCATTTCTAATATAATATTGAATAGTAATGGTGATAGTGGGCAACCTTGTTTCACTCCTGATCTTACTGGGAAAGGTTCCAGTTTATCCCAATTACATATGATGTAAAGTGTTTTATTTTCAAAACATATGCATGGATAATTTTTCAACATTGACCTTTGCAAATCTTTGTATTTAAATTTCCCTTCCCTATCCCTTACTTCTTCCCCTAGAAAGCATGTAAATATGTTAAAAATATGCATTTATGCAATTATCTTGCTGTACAAAAAAGTAGATCAAAAAGGAAAAAAAAAGAGAAAGAAAACAAAATGAAAGCAAACAACAACAAAAAGAGTGAAAATTCTATATTGTGATTCACACATAGTTTCCACAATCCTCTCTCTGGGTATAGATGGTTCTCTTCATCACAAGATAATTGGACCTGGCTTCAATCATCTCATTGTTTAAGAGAGCATATTGGCTCTGTTTAACAATGAGATGGTTCAAACCAGTGCCTCTTGTTCAGTGATTAAGAGAACTCCCTGCCAGCTATGGGAGAGGGTGAGGGGAAGGAGGGGAAAACTTGGAAGAAAAGATTTTGCAAGGGTCAGTGTTGAAAAATTACCCATGCATATGCTTTGTAAATAAAAAGCTTTAATAACAAAAAAAAGAGCCATGTACATCAGAATTCATCATCCTCTTGCGCACTTCTTATAGAAAAATAATATTCTATAACATTCATATACCATAACTTGATCAGCCATTCTCCAGCTGATGAGCATCCATTCAGTTTCCAGTTTCTTGCCAATAAAAAAGGCTGCCACAAATATTTTTGTACATGTGGGCCCTTTCCCTTCTTTAAGATCTCTTTGGGATATAAGCTCAGTAGAAATACTGCTAGATGAAGGGGTGTGCCCAGTTTGGTAATCCTTTGGCCATAGTTCCAAATTGCTCTCCAGAATGGTTGCATCCATACACCGTTCCACCAACAATGTATTGGTGTCACAGTTTTCCTACATCCTCCTCAACATTCAGCATTATCATTCCTGTCATCTAAGCCAATCTGAGAGGCATGTAGTGGTATGTAGAATTTTCTTAATTTGCATTTCTCTGATCAATAGTGATTTATAACACCTTTTTATGTATTGTATTTGTATTTTTTTATTAAAGTTTTTTTTTTTTTTATTTTGTAAAACATGACAATTCTTCAACATTAGCACAGCTAGGAATGAGGTTTTTTTTTGGTTTTGTTTTTGTTTTTGTTTTTTTTTAAGGTAATTCAGGTCAGTTCCAATGGTCTTATAATGGAGAGAGTTATCTGCACTCATAGAGAGAACTGTAGGGATTGAGTGTGGACCACAACATAGAATTTTCACCCTTGCAAACCTTGTGTTTCAAATTGTTTTTCCCACCCTTCCCCTTACCCTCTTGCCTAGACTGCAAGTAATCCAATATATATGTTAAACATATGCAATTTTTCTATACATATTTCCATAATTACTATGCTGCACAAAAAAAATCAGATCAAAAAAGGGAAAAAAATGAGAAAGAAAACAAAATGAAAGCAAATAACAACAACAAAAACAAAGTGAAATTACCTTGGCTTTTGAAAGAGCCATGTTCGTGCAACAAGAAATTTGGTTTTACACACACATATTGTATCTAGGATATACTGTAACACATTTAACATGTATGGGATTGCCTGTCATCTAGGAGAGGGGTAGAGTGAGGGAGGGGAAAATTCAGAAAAGAAGTGAGTACAAGAGATAATGTTGTAAAAAAAATTACCCATGCATATGCAGTGTCAAAAAAAATATAATTATAAAATTAATTTAAAAAAAAGAGCCATGTCCATCAGAATTAGTCATTGTTTAATCTTGTTGTTGCTATGTACAATATTCTCTTAGTGCTATTAACTTCAATTAGCATCAGTTCATGTATCTCCATGCCTTTCTGAAATCATCATATTGATTGTTTCTTATGTAACAATAATATTTTGTAACATTCATATGCCATAACTTATTTAGTCATTCTCCAACTGATGGGAATCCACTCAATTTTCAGTTCCTTGGCACTACAAAAAAGGCTGCTTCAAACATTTTTGCACATGTGTGTTATTTTCCCTTTTTTATGATCTCTTTAGGATAGAGCCCAATAGAGATATTCATAAATCAAAGAGTATACAGTTTGACCACCATTTGGTCATATAAACTATTTCTTAGATTTCAATTATGATGGGAAAACCTTTGGAAAAGGAACTTTCTGTTTGAACTAATTTCTTATGAAATTATATTCCTCTTGTTTTGTAGTGAGATTGTTACTTTAAGGTGAAATAAAAACATATATCTGTTCCTGTAGTTTAAAATGAAATAAAAACATATATCTGTTCCTGTAGTTTAAAATGATCTTAACTGCTTTCCCTTTCCAATTACATTTCCTTTCTTATTCTCCCTAACTTAAACCTTCTCTTTCATTCCCTTCCTTTCACTTCATTTTTCTTCCCTTCTTTCCCCTTCTCTTCCTTTTTCTGTGTTCAAATATATGGTTTTGAAATATTTTCCATATTGGTAAGCAGTTGTTTTTTATTTTAAGATATAATTTCAATTCATCATGTTATGTTTGTATTGCTATGGCCATAAGTATCCTCTAAGAAAATATTCATGATCTGTATATTAAGCTTTTCTATTTTTCTACATGACTGTTTTCTCATTTCTTACTCCAGGTACACATTTTCCAAGATATTTGTGTCTATCCCATGCTACCAAAACAATTTTCTTAAAACATAGACCATTTGTATCTCTCCTTCACTCAAAATTTCAATCACTCACTAATGACTCTATGGGGAAAAATAAACAGTCAAATGATATGAACAGACAAATAATAAAGTCAGCTCTAAGCAATATTAAAATATTATTGTTCATGTGCAGACCAAGACAATATGAAAAATGGTAATTCTGTCTAAATTAATTTACTCATTTAGTGTCATACTAATTTAACTATCTAAAATTTTTTATGGAAGTAAAAAGAAAAATAAAATTCATCTGGAAGAACAAAAGTTCAAGAATATCAAGGTATGTAACAACAATAACAACAACAACACCTAAATCAAGGAAGGTGACTTATGCATGCCAAATCTCAAATTGTATTACAAAACAGTAATGATTAAAATGATTTGGTACTGGCAAAGAAATAGAGTGGATGGTCAGTAAGGTCGATTATTATATAATGAATACAAAGTAATTCATGGCCAATGTAATCTAGATTTGATAGATTCAAAGATATTTTGAGACAAGGTTCTCACTATTTTAGAAAAACAAAAACTTCTGAAAAAACTAAAAAATAGTATGGCAGAAAATAGGAATAGACGAACTTCTCATACCATCAATGTACCAAGATGAGATAAAATTGGGTACATGATATATACATAAAGGATAATGCCATAAGCATAGCAGGAAGATGGAAATAGTTTACATATCAAATATATATTGAAAAGAATAATGTATGACCAAACAATAGACAGAATGCATTACAAGATGAAATTGGATAATTTTGATTAATGAAATAAAAAAAAAAAAGTTTTGAAGAAACAAATCAATGTAGCTAAAATACAAAGTAAGTAGAAAATTAGGGAAACATTTTTGTAAGAAGCTTCTCTGATAAAGGCCCCCTTTTTAAATATATAAGAACTGAGTCAAACAAAAAAAGTACAAGTCATTGTTTTATTGATATATGGTCAATTATAGGCAATTTTCAAGTGAAGAAATAAAAGCTATTGATAGATGTGAAAAAATACTATAAATCCTTACTATTAGTGAAATACAAATTAAAACAATTCCAAGGTATCATCTCATACTTTTTAGCTTGACTAATATGAAAAAAAATGACAAATGTTGGAGTGGATGTGGGAAAATTTGGGACTGTATTGCATTGTTAATATAGTTATGGAATGATCCACCTGTATTGTAGAACAACTTGGAACTATGTGCCAAAGTCTGTAAAAATGTATATATACTTTGGTCCAGCAATACCACAATAAGATTTGTATCCCAATAAGATTACAAAAGGGGAAAGGACCTATATTGATATAAAAATATTTAAGTCAGGTCTTTTTATGGTGACAAAGGTTTAAAAAATGAGGGGATGGTTATCAATTGGAGAATGGCTGAAAAACTTTTGGCATATGATTATGATGGAAGAATATCGTACACAATAATAGCAAAATTATGTGATGATCATCTGTGATGGAATTGGATCTTTTCAGCAATGTGGTGATCCAAGACAATTCCAATAAACTTGGCATTTAATTGGGGGTTTTAATTTGTTATTTTTCTAGATTTTTTAGTTGAATGCCTAAGTCATTAATCTTCTCTTGCTTACTTTTATTAAAGTAACCCTCTAGAAATATAAATTTTGCTGTAAGAACTGTTTTGCCTGCCTTCCATAAATTTTGGTATGTTGTCTCATTTTGTCATTTTCTTGGACAAATATTATCATATGTGTCTATAGTTTGTTGTTTTATTCAGTCATTCTTTAGGAGTAGATTATTTACTTTCCAATTATTTTTGGTCTATTTTCTCCAGCCTTCTATTACATGTAGTTTTTATTGCAGCATGATCTGGAAAAGATGCATTCACTATTTTTGCCTTTCTGTATTTGATTTTGAGATTTTTATGCCCTAATACATGTCAGTTTTTGTGTAGGTTCCAAAAAAAAGTGATATTCCTTTCTGTTTCCATTCAGTTTTCTCCAAAGGACTTTCATGCCTAATTGTTCATTTTTTCTAATTTTCATTGAGTGAGGTGGAGATCCCCCATTAGCATAGTTTTGTTCTCTATTCATGAATCTCAACTTCTCTAGGAATTTAGATGCTATAGTACTTATATATAGGTGTGTATATATGTTTAGTATTGATATTAATTCATTATCTATAGTACCATTTAGGAAGATGTAGTTTCCTTTCTTCTCTCTTTTAAGTAGATCTATTTTTGCTTTTGCTTCATCTGAGATCAGGATTGCTACTTTTTTTTTTAACTTTAGTTAAAACATAATAGATTCTGCTTCAGCCTTTTACCTTTATTCTGTATGTATGTTTCTGCCTCAAATATGTTTCTTGTAAACAAGATATTGCAGGATTCTGGCTTTTAATCCACTCTGCTATCCATTTTACCATTTTATGAGAGAATATATTCTATTTACAATTACAGTTAAAATTACTAATTCTGTATTTCCCACTATCCTCTTTTCTCCAGATTATGCTTTTCTCTTTTTTTTCCTCCTTTCCCTCCTTACCAGTGCTTTTCTCCTGATCACAATCTCTCTCAATATGACCTCTCTTTTTTAACTCCTCACCATTTCTTGTTTCTTTCTTCTTCTACTTCTGTTTTTTCTTCTTTTAGCCTCCACCTTCCCTTTCTTCTGTCCCTCTCTGCTTTCCTATTAGGTGAGACAAGTTTGCATATCAACCTACATATATATGAAATTTGATCTTTGAGCCAAATCCAATGAGATTAAAGTTTAAACAATTTTCATCCCCCTCCCTATTTTCCCCTCAACTGAAATAGGTCTTTTTTTAAAATGTAATATAAATTTTCCCATTTAACCTCTTCTTTTCTCTTCTTCTAGTACAATCATTTTCAACCCCTTCTTTCTTTTTTATATCATCACATTAAAGTCAACTTATAGCTATAACTTCTAAGTATACCCCTAGCAAAGATACAGTTCTCAAGAGTTACACATATCATCTTCCCATGCAGGGATGCAAACATTTTAACCTTAAAACTTTTTCTCCCTTAACTATTTACTTTTTTATGCTTCATTTGAGTAATGTATTTAAAAATCAGATTTTCTTTTAATCTCTAGTATTTTCATCAAAAATACTGGAAAATGGGGGGCGGAGCCAAGATGGCCTAGAAGATAACCATGATTCTTTAAGCTCCTTTGTTCCCTCACTATCAACTAGATAAAATGAGCCTCAGAAATAGCGCTGGACTGATAGAATCCACAAGGACTGGAATCACGACTTAACAGCTGAAGAGAATCTGGAGTTTCAACAGGAAAGGTCAGCTCCCAGGGGAGGAAGAAGAGAGGCCAGCACAGACAGCTGGGTGCTGACACACTGCGCCAATCGCACTGGGGAGGGCTCTGGGATCAGAGAAGCCACTGAGATGAAGAATCTGGCACAGGCTGTTAGCTCTTCTCTGCTTATAAAACAGCAGTTCAGAAGAGAAATTAAGCCACTATAAAATTTTTAAATCAGACAATAGAACCACCCCAATCTGAAAGTGACTCAGCAGATCTCAGCACTGTGGGTGTGGTCGACTTAGGCTGTCCTAGCTTTCACCTGTGAGTAGTTAAGAGATTGAGAATTGGGCAGATACAGCCCAAGGAAACACACAGTGCCTTGCTTGGCTGGAGGCTGTGGAACTCAACCCCGGGAAGTCCCAGAGAAGCAGAACCTTTGAACTAGGGACCATGGTTTCAGGGCAGACACTTCCAGTTTGAGCGCAGGGGCTTTTCACGTCACCTGCTGCTGACATTCACACCACACGGGAGGCATAGGCTGGGCTTTGTGTCACCTTTACTGTTCAATCTCAAACTTCAGGGAAACCACTAAGACAAATAGTGCTGCTTTCAAACCACAGCAGTGCTAGTCACCTGTGAGGCACTTCCAGGGAGGGGGTGGGGAACTCTCTCCCAGAGCTCTCTCTTAGCTCAGGCACAGGAGCCGCTGCATCCATCTGGTCTGGGAGGAAACTGGTAAAGAAATAAATAAATAATTTCCTACCACAGGGACAGACCCCAAAAGAATTTTTAAGTATGAATAAAAAGCAAAAAAGAACCATTGACTCATTCTACACAGAGAAAGAGCCGGTATCCAACCCCAAGGAAGTTAACAGCAGAGAGTCAACAGATAACAACCTAAAGGGGAACGATACCTGCCCCCCATCACATAACTCTCTCCTAGAAGAGACTATTAAAAAAGTTAAGAGAGCTTGAAGAAAAATGGGGAAAGGAAAGAGAAGCTATGAAATTGGAGTTGGAAAAAATAAAGAATTCACAGGAGATTCAGGGAAACAATATTTGTGAATTAGAAAAGGTTAAAAAATCACAGAAAAAATAGGATTTCTGAATTGGAGAAGACAAAAAAGTCTCAAGAAAATAGGATTTCTGAATTGGAAAAAGAAAATAATTCTCTAAAAAAAATTAGGGAAATGTAAAAAAATTCAATAGAGCAAAATAATTCATGTAAAAACGAAATTGGACACTTACAAAAAGAACTAAAAACTGTGAATGAAGAAAATAACTCCTTAAAATTTAGGATGGAACAAATAGAAATGAATGATTCATTGAGAACCCAAGAATCAGTTAAACAAAACAAAAAAAAAAAAAAAAAAAAAAAGAAAAGCTGGAGAATAATGTCAATACTTACTGGGAAAATCTATAGACCTGGAAAATAGATCTAGGAGAGATAATCTGCGGATCATTGGACTTCCAGAAAACTATGACCAAAAAAAGAGCCTAGATTCCATTTTACAGGAAATTATCAAAGAGAACTGTCCAGAGATAATAGAAACAGAAGGGAAAGTAGATGTGGAAAGAATACATCGAACTCCTTCTGAAATAGACCCTAAAAAAAGAACACCACAGAATATTGTGGCTAAGCTGCAGAATTACCACACAAAGGAGAAAATCTTGTAAGCAGCTAGAAAAAAAAAAAAAAAAAAAAAAAAAAAAAAACAATTTAAATACCAAAGTGCCACAATAAGAGTCACACAAGATCTGGCTGCCTCCACATTAAACGATAGAAGGGCCTGGAACCTCATATTCTGTAAGGCAAAAGATCAAGGATTGCAACCAAGAATAAACTACCCAGCTAAGTTTAGCATCTTTTTCCATGTAAGAAGATGGTCATTCAATGAAATAGAGGAATTCCATATGTGTCTAAGAAAAAAACCAGACTTAAACAAAAAATCTGATCTACATCCACAAGACTGAAGAGAAACAGAAAAAGGTACACAGAACCCTTGAGAACTGTATCTCTGTTGTGGGTGTATAGAAAGTACTCATGGATAATTTGATCTTATTGATATAAAAGAAAAAAAGGGGGGTGTAGTAAAGGGAAGGGGGTAGTATCAGAAAAGGGGGAGGGAGTGATAAAAAGAGGGAAAATACATTCCAGGAAGAGGCATAGAAAATACATCATATCTGAGAGAATTTAGAGAGTGGGAGAAACATTGTGTGAATCTTACTCTCATCAGAAGAGGCTCAAAGAGTAAATAATTGACATATCTGTTTTTCAGAGAATTCTCTCTCACCTCATTAAAAGGGGGGAGAGGAAAAGGGAAAAGGAAAAGGAGAATAAGGGAAGGGATTTGAAGGGAGGGGGGAGGGATACTAAAAAAGAAAAAAGGGGAGGGTTGCGTGTCACAAGTGGGATATATAACTTAAATATCGGGGAAGGGGTGCAGGGGGGTCAAGGAAAAAGCATATCCTGGGGTTAATATCATGGCAGGAAATACAGAAATAGTAATTTTAACTGTAAATGTGAATGGGATGAATGCTCCCATCAAAAAGAGACGGATAGCAGACTGGATCAAAAATCAGAACCCTATAATATTTTGTTTACAGGAAACACACTTAAAGCAGGGAGATACATACAGAGTAAAGGTAAAAGGTTGGAGCAGAATCTATTATGCTTCAGGTAAAGCCAAAAAAGCAGGGGTAGCTATCCTTATCTCAGATCAAGCAAAAGCAGAAGTTGATCTAGTTAAAAGAGATAAGGAAGGAAACTATATCCTGCTGAAAGGTAGCATAAATAATGAAGCCATATCAATACTAAACATATATGCACCAAGTGGTATATCATCTAACTTTTTAAAAGAAAAATTAAGAAAATTGCAAGAAGAAATAGATAGTAAAACTATAATAGTGGGAGATCTCAACCTTGCACTCTCAGATTTAGACAAATCAAACCACAAAACAAATAAGAAAGAAATTAAAAAAGTAAATAGAACATTACAAAAATTAGGTATGATAGACCTGTGGAGAAAACTGAATGGTGATAGAAAGGAATATACTTTCTTCTTAGCAGTTCATGGATCCTATACAAAAATAGACCATATATTAGGACATAAAGATCTCAAAATTGAATGTAGGAAGGCAGAAATAATAAATGCCTTCTTCTCAGATCACAATGCAATAAAAGCTATATTCAGTAAGAAGTTAGGGGAAAATAGACCAAAAAGTACTTGGAAACTGAATAATCTCATCTTAAAGAATGACTGGGTGAAACAGCAAATTATAGAAACAATTAATAATTTCTCCCAAGATAATGACAATGATGAGACATCATACCAAAATCTGTGGGATACAGTTAAAGCGGTAATCAGGGGAAATTTTATATCTTTAGAGGCTTATTTGAAGAAAATAGAGAAAGAGAAGATTAATGAATTGGGCCTGCAACTTAAAAAGCTAGAAAAAGACCAAATTAATAACCCCCAACCAAAAATTAAACTGGAAATACAAAAATTAAAAGGAGAAATCAATAATATTGAAAGTAAAAGAACTATTGAATTAATAAATAAAACCAAGAGTTGGTTTTATGAAAAAGCTAATAAAATAGATAAACCTTTGGTAAATCTGATCAGAAAAAAGAAAGAGGAAAATCAAATTGTTAGTCTTACAAATGAAAAGGGGGATCTTTCCACCAATGAAGAGGAAATTAGAGAAATAATAAGGAGTTACTTTGCCCAACTTTATGCCAATAAATTTGATAACTTAAGTGAAATGGATGACTTCCTCCAAAAATATAGGCTCCCTAGATTAACAGAGGAGATAAATTGCTTAAATAGTCCCATTTCAGAAAAAGAAATAGAACAAGCTATTAATCAACTCCCCAGGAAAAAATCCCCTGGACCAGATGGATTTACATGTGAATTCTACCAATCATTTAAAGAACAATTAGCCCCAATACTATATAAACTATTTGAAAAAATAGGGGATGAAGGAGTCCTACCAAACTCTTTTTATGACACAGACATGGTATTGATACCTAAACCAGGTCGATTGAAAACTGAGAAAGAAAATTATGGACCAATCTCCTTAATGAATATTGATGCTAAAATCTTAAATAAGATATTAGCAAAAAGACTTCAGAAAATTATCTCCAGGATAATACACTATTATCAAATAGGATTTATACCAGGAATGCAGGGCTGGTTTAATATGAGGAAAACTATTAGTATAATTGACCATATTAATAATCAAATTAATAAAAACCATATGATCATCTCAATAGATGCAGAAAAAAGAATTTGATAAAATCCAACAGCAATTCCTACTAAAAACTCTTGAGAGTATAGGAACAAATGGACTATTCCTTAGAATAATCAGGAGCATATATTTAAGACTGTCAGTAACATAATATGCAACAGAAATAAACTGCAACCTTTCCCAGTAAGATCAGGAGTGAAATAAGGTTGCCCACTATCACCATTACTATTCAATATAGTACTAGAAATGCTAGCCTTGGCAATAAGAGCAGAGAAAGTGATTCAAGGAATTAGAGTAGGAAATGAGGAAATCAAACTATCACTTTTTGCAGATGACATGATGGTATACTTAGAGAACCCCAAAGACTCTGTTAAAAAGCTACTAGAAATAATTCAAAATTTCAGCAAAGTGGCAGGATACAAAATAAATCCACATAAATCCTCAGCATTTTTATATATCACCAACAAAATACAACAGCAAGAGGTACAAAGAGAAATTCCATTCCAAACAAATGTTGAGAGCATAAAGTATTTGGGAATCCATCTACCAAAGAATAGTCAGGAATTATATGAGAAAAATTGCAAAACATTTGCCACAAAAATAAAGTCAGATTTAAATAATTGGAAAGACATTCAGTGCTCTTGGATAGGCCGAGCGAATATAATAAAGATGACAATACTCCCCAAACGAATCTATGTATTTAGTGCTATACCAATCAGACTCCCATGAAACTATTTTAATGACCTAGAAAAAATAAAAACAAAATTCATATGGAAGAATAAAAGGTCGAGAATTGCAAGGGAACTAATGAAAAAAAAGTCAGAGGAAGGTGGTTTAAGTGTACCTGATCTAAAGCTCTATTATATAGCAGCAGTCAGCAAAACCATTTGGTATTGGCTAAGAAATAGACCGGTAGATCAGTGGAACAGATTAGATACAAAGGACAAAAAAGGGTACATCTATAGCAATCTAATCTTTGACAAACCCAAAGATACCAACATTAGGGATAAAAATTCATTATTTGGAAAAAACTGTTGGGAAAACTGGAAATTAGTATGGCAGAAATTAGATATGGATCCACACTTAACACCATATACCAAGATAAGATCAAAATGGGTCCATGACTTAGGCATAAAGAATGAGATAATAAATAGATTAGAGGAACAGAGGATAGTCTACCTCTCAGACCTGTGAAGGAGGAAGGAATTTATGACCAGAGGAGAACTAGAGATCATTATTGATCACAAAATAGAAGATTTTGATTACATCAAACTAAAAAAGTTTCTATACAAACAATACTAATTCAAACAAGATTAGAAGGGAAGTAACAAATTGGGAAAATATTTTTAAAAGTAAAGGTTCTGACAAAGGTCTCATTTCCAAAATATATAGAGAACTGACCCTGATTTATAGGAAACCAAACCATTCTCCAATTGATAAATGGTCAAAGGATATGAACATACAATTCTCAGATGATGAAATTGAAACTATATCCACTCATATGAAAGAGTGTTCCAAATCACTACTGATTAGAGAAATGCAAATTAAGACAACTCTGAGATACCACTATACACCTGTCAGATTGGCTAAGATGACAGGAACAAATAATGATGAATGTTGGAGGGGATGTGGGAAAACTGGGACACTGATGCTTTGTTGGTGGAGTTGTGAAAGAATCTAGCCATTCTGGAGAGCAATTTGGAAATATGCCCAAAAAGTTTTCAAACTGTGCATACCTTTTGACCCAGCCATACTACTACTGGGCTTATATCCCAAAGAAATACTAAAAAGGGAAAGGGACCTGTATGTGCCAAAATGTTTGTGGCAGCTCTTTTTGTTGTAGCTAGAAACTGTAAGTTGAATGGATACCCATCAGTTGGAGAATGGTTGGGTATATTATGGTATATGAAGGTTATGGAATACTATTGTTCTGTAAGAAATGACCAGCAGGAGGAATACAGAGAGGCTTGGAGAGACTTACATCAACTAATGCTGAGTGAAATGAATAGAACCAGAAGATCGCTGTACACTTCAATGCTGTATGAAGATATATTATGATGGAAGTGGATATCTTCAACATAAAGAAGATCCAACTCACTTCCAGTTGATCAATGATGGACAGAAATAACTACATCCAGAGATGGAACACTGGAAAGTGAATGTAAATTTTTTGCACTATTGTCTATCTACCCAGGTTACTTATACCTTTGGAATCTAATACTTGATGTGCAACAAGAAAATGGTATTTACACACATATATTGTATCTAGGTTTTCCTGTAACACATGTAAAATGTATGGGATTGCCTGTCATAGGGGGGAGGGAATGGAGGGAGGGGGGTAATCTTAAAACAATGAATACAAGGGATAATATTATAAAAAAATTACTCATTCATATATACCGTGAAAAAAAATTCCAAATTAAAAAAAGAAAAGAAAAGAAAAGAAAAGAAAATTACTGGAAAATTCACTATATCATTGAATGTCCATCTTTTTTTCCTGAAAGATAATGCTTAATTTTGCTGGGCTACTGATTCTTGGTTGAAGTCCAAGATTTTTTTCCTCTGAAATATCATGTTTTAGGGTCTTTAAGACTTTTAAATGGAAGCTGCTATGTCCTGGATAATCCTGATTGTGGTTCCTTTATATTTGACCTGCTTCTTTCTGATTGGTTATAGTATTTTTGCACACGTGAGTCTTTTTCTCTTATTGCAAGATTTCCTTGCAATACAGAGCCAGTAATGGCACAGTGGGCTCAAAGGGTTCACAGTTTGATAACCCTTTTGTTACAAATTACTCTTCATAATGGTAGCAATATTTCACAATTCCACCAACAATGCATTAGTATCTCAGTTTTCCCACATCCCTCCAACATTTATTATTATTATTATATTTTCCTTTCTTCTTAGTCAATCTGAGAGATGTGAGGTGATACCTCAGAGTTGTTTTAATTTACATTTCTCTAATCAATAGTGATTTAGAGCATTTTTTCATATAAATATAGATGGTTTTAATTTTGTCATCTGAAAATTGTCTATTTATATCATTTGACCATTTTTCAATTGAGGAATGACTTGTATTCTTATAAATTTAACACAGTTCTTTATGTATTTTAGAAATGAAATATTTATCAGAAACAGTTGATGTAAAAGTTTTTCCTAGCTTTGTACTTCCCTTTCAAACTTAGTTTTGTTGCTTTTGTTAGTGCAAAAACTTTTTTTTTTTAATTTAATGTAATCTATCTTGTTCATTTTACCTTTCATAATATTCTCTCATTCTTCTTTGGTCCTAAATTCCATCCTTCTCCAAAGATCTGATAGGTATATTGTTCCTTGCTCTTCTAACTTGTTATGGTATCACCATTTATGCCCAAATCATGCATTTCTAATCTATTCTATTGATCTACCACTCTATTTCTTAACCAGTAATAAACTGTTTTGATTACAGTTGTTTTATAATATAGTTTTAGGTCTGGTACTGCTAAGCAAGCATCCTTTGAATTTGTTTTTCATTAATGTCCTTGCTATTCTAGACTGCGGTTCCAGATGAAATTTGTTATTATTTTTCTACTTCTATAAAATAATTTTTGACAGTTTGATTAGTATGGCACATAACAAGTAGCCCACTTTAGACAGAGTTGTCTTTTTAATTTATTAGCTGATTTTACCCATGAGCAATTGATATTTTTTCCAATTGTTTAGATCTGACTTTATATGAGAATGTTTTATAATTGTGCTCCTGGGTTTGTCTTGGCAGGTAGACACCCAAATATTTTATTTTGTACACAGTTATTTTAAATGGAATTTCTCTTTCTATCTGTTACCTCTGGGCCTTGTCAGTTACATATAGAAATGCTGATGATTTGTGTGGAGTTATTTTATTTACTTAATCGATTTTGCTAAAGATATTGATTGCTTTAAGTAGATATTTCTATGATTTTCTAGGATTCTCTTTGTATATCATCATATCATCTACAAATAGTGATAGTTTTATTTACTCATTGCCTATTCTAATTTCTTTAATTAATTCTTTTCCTGTTGTTAAAGCCAATATGTCTAGTAGAATGTTGAATATTAGTGGTGTAATGAGCATCTTTGTTTCACTCCTGATCTTACTGGGAATGGATCTAGCTTCTCTCCATTACAAATAATGTTTACTGTTGGTTTTGGATAGATACTGCTTAATGTTTTAAGGAAAATTCCATTTATTCCGATTATCTCTAGTGTTTTTAATAGGAATAGGTGTGTAATTTTTCTTTTTTTTCCCTTTTTTAAAATTAATTTTATAATTATAAAATTTTTTTACTGTACATATGCATGAGTAATCTTTTTATAAAATTGTCCCTTGTATTCATTTTTGCAAATTTTCCCCTCCTTCCCTCTACTCCCTCCCCTAGATTACAAGCAATCCTATACATATTAAATGTGTTATAGTATAACCTAGATACATATATGTGTGTAAATCCAATTTTCTTGTTGCACATTCAGAATTGGATTCCGAAGGTATAAGTAACCTAAGTAGAAAGACAGTAGTGGTAACAGCTTACATTCAATTCCCAGTGTTCCTTCTCTGGGTATAGCTGTTTCTGTCTATCCTTCATCAATTGGAAGTGAGTTGAAGATATCCACTTCCATCAGAATATCTCTTCATACAGGATTATTATTGAAGTATATAGTGAGCTTCTGGTTCTGCTCATTTCACTCAGCATCAATTCATGTAAGTCTCTCTCCAAACCTCTCTGTATTCATCCTGCTAGTCATTTCTTACAGAGCAATAATATTCCATAACATTCATATACCATAATTTACTCAACCATTCTCCAATTGATGAACATCCATTCATTTTCCAATTTCTAGCCACTACAAAAAGAGCTGCCAAAAATTTTTAGCACATACAGGTCTCTTTCTCATCTTTAGTATTTCTTTGTGATATAAGCCCAGTAGTAGCACTGCTGGATCAAAAGGATATGCAAAGGTTGATAACTTTTAGGGCATAGCTCCAAATTGCTCTCCAGAATGGCTAGATTCTATCACAACTCCACCAACAATGCATTAGTGTCCCAGTTTTCCCACATCCCCTCCAAAATTATTTAGAAACAAATGGAATTCCTCTGTTTCATTAAATGACCATGTTCTTCTATGGAAGAAAATGCTAAACTTAGCTGGGTAGTTTATTCTTGATTACAATCCTTGTAATTTTGCCTTTTGGAATATCAGGTTCTAGGCCCTTTGATCCTTTAATGTGGAGGCAGCCAGATCTTGCATGACCCTTATTGTGGCACCTTGGTATTTGAATTTTTTTTTTCCTGGCTGCTTGTCATATTTTTTCCTTAGTCTGATAGTTCTGAAATTTGGTCACAATGTTCCATGGAGTTTATTTTTATTTATTTATTTATTTTAGAGTCTTTTTCAGAAGGTGTTCAATGAATTCTTTCAATGTCTATTTTCCCTTCTGTTTCTATTATCTCTGGACAGTTCTCTTTGCTGATTTCCTATAAAATAGAATCTAAGCTCTTTTTTTTTTTTATCATAATTATTGGGAAGTCCAATGATCCTCAGATTATCTCTCCTAGATCTATTTTCCAGGTCTATAGATTTTCCCAGTAAATATCTGATGTTATTCTCCAGCTTTTCATTTTTTTTTTTTTGTTTGTTTGACTGATTCTTGGTTTCTCAATGAATCATTCATTTCTGTTTGTTCAGTCTTGAATTTTAATGAGTTATTTTCTTCATTCACATTTTTTAGTTCTTTTTGTATATTTCCAATTGAATTTTTAAATGAATTATTTTGCTCTGTTTAATTTTTTTTCCATTGTACTAATTTTTTTTTTTTTTTTTTTTTTTTTTTTTTTTTTAGTGAGTTATTTTCTTTTTCCAAATCGCAAATCCTACTTTTTGGGAATTTTTTATCTTTTCCAATTTAGAAATCTTACTTTCTTGTGAATTTTTTTTAACGTTTTCTAATTCACTAATTTTGTTTCCCTGCATCTCCTGTGAATTCTTTATTTTTTCCAACTCAATTTTCAGGATGTTGTTATTCTCTATCATAGCTTCTCTTTCCTTTCCCCTTTTTTCTTCAAACTCTCTTAACCTTTTAATAGTCTCTTCTAGGAGAGAGTTATGTGATGAGGGGAAGGTATCATTCCCCTTTAGGGTGTTATCTGGAGAATCTCTGCTGTTAACTTCCTTGGGATTGGATACCTGCTCTTTCTCTGTATAGAAAGTATCAATCGTTCTCTTGGAGCTTCTTACTCATTGTTAACATTCTGTGGGGGGTCTGCCCTTGGGTAAGAAATTTATCAGCTTCCTCCCAGATCTGGGGTAGAATGCAACAACCCTGTGACTGGGCTAAGAGAGAGCTCTGGGAGAGAATTCCCCTCCCTCCTCCCCATAAATGCCTCAGACGTGGTTAGCACCGTTGTGCTACAAGGAGTGCACATTGAAGACCCCCACTGTGTGGTCTAGCTACTGCCCTGAGGTTTAAAGCTGAACAGTGAAAGCATCACAAACCCCAGCCAAAGCCTCCTGTGGGGCCGTGGATATTAGCAGTTGATGGGAAAAGCCCTTGCACTCAAACTGAAAGTGTCTGCCTGGAAACCACAGTTCCTGCTATGGAGGTTCTGCTGTTCTGGGAGTTCCACTGCTACTGGAGTTATGCTGCTGCTAGAATTCCACTGCCTGAGGCTGAGCCCCACACTATGTGGATTAGAAGCTGCCCCAGGCTATGTCTCCCTCTGTTCAGGTTCTTATCTGCCCCAAGGAGGAGCCCTGGAGCAGAAGGTGGCTGCACAGCCATGCTGAGATTGGTGTTGGGTTACTTCCAGATTGGGGTGGTTCTAGGATTTGGCTTTATATTTTAAAATGGCTTGATCTCTCTTTTGATCTGCTATTTTATAAGCAGAGTAGAGCTATCAGCCTCTGCCAGATTCCTCTATCTCAGTGGCTTCTCTGATCCCAGAGTTCTCCCTAGCCTGTTTGGCACAGTGTGTTAGCACCTAGTCCAACCCGGTCTGTGCTGATCTTTTTTCCCTCCCCCAGGAACCGACCTTTTATGTTGAAATTCCAGATTCTCTTCAGCTGGTAAGTTGTGCTTCTAATCCTTGTGGTTTTAATCAGTCCAGCATTATTTTTGAGGCTGATTTAACTAGTTGGTATTGAGGGAAGAAGGGAGCTTACAAATTTGCGTGTATCTTCTCTGCCATTTTGGCTCCACTCCCAAGTAATTTTTCAAATGTTTTTCTACATCTATTGAGATTATCATGATTTCTATTAGTTATGTTATTGATATGTCTATTATGGTAATAGTTTTCCTAATATTGAAGTAGAGTACTACTTCAATTTCTTGTATAAATCCCAATATGTTATAAATCATAGTGTATTATTCTGTTGATACAAGTTGCTATAATCTCTTTGCTAATATTTTATTTAATTTTTTACATCAATATTCATTAGGTATATTTCTCTGTAATTTTCTTTCTCTATTTTGGCTCTTTTTGATTTAGGTATCAGTACTATGTCATAGAAGTAATATGGGAGGACTTCTTTATCTATTTTTCAAAATAGTTACAAATTTTTAAAATGAATTCTTCTTTAAATTTTAGTTGAATTCACTTGTAAATCCATCTGGTCCTGGATATTTTTTTAAACTTAACCAAGAGCTAATTAAGTTTTAATTAACTCTTAAGATTAATTTTAGAGTTCATTGATGTCTTGTTCAATTTTTTTTTCTAAAATGGGATTATTTAAGTTGTTTTTGCAAAAAATTTGCAAATTGCAGACGTTACATTTTAGATTGATGTTAAAATATTCAAAATAACACATCCCAGGAAAATGCGAGAGGAGGTTAAAAAAAAAATACAATAAAATTTCAGGTCTCCAAATTTCTTCCACAAGAAATGACAGAACATTTTTTCAGGAGCAGCAGAAATAAACAAAATCAGAGTAAAGCAGTTATCCTTCTAAAACTATTTGAGTAAACCCAGAAAAGACCTGACTATGAGGTCCAGCATGATTGAAGTGCAGAGACCTCCAGTTTGAGTCTGTAGAATCAACAAATCATAAGCCCCAGTGACAATTGGGTTAGGAGGCAGCCTCAACTTTCACTGTGCAAACAGTGTGGGTATCTGAAAGCTGAATGGCTGAAGAACCTTCCATTGTAGAAGGATGTTGAGTATAGTTGTGCTGACTAGAAACATTCTGGGACTTAATTGGGGGGAGGAAGAGTTAGTACACAGTTGATGAGTTCAGTAATAGAGGAATGGATATCCTGCTGACTGTGGACCTTCAGGAAAGCAGACTGTAGAGCAAACCAGATAGTTATAATCTGTAGTCATTAAAGAGATCACTGGGAACAATATCATTTGTAAGAAAGCATAGCTGTGGGCCCTATTAGTAGTAAAGAAGAGAGTCCAAGATTGAGCTACAGAACAGATCTCAGAAAATAAGATTAACAAAGACCTTAAGTTTGGAACATCATTCCCACACTTTAGGACTACAATTTGATTATACTATTAAATACAAATAATTGAATAAAGCAAAATAAAAATGAATAAGCAAAGGAAAAATAACCCATCAATAGATATTTATGATGATAGAGAATATGACTTCATAGTCAGAAAAAGATAATGGAGCTAAAAAGTCTTCTCTCTTTTCACTGAGAAACATCAAATGAAAAGAGTTCTTGGAAGAAATTTAAAAAGACTTTACAAATAAAATAATACAAATAATACAAAATAAGAAAGATCAAGGAAAAATAAGAAAAAATAAGAGCAATCTAAGGAAATTATGAAAAGAAAATCAAGTTGAACTAGAGATCAAAAAATTTAAGGAGGAAAATTGTTTCTTGAAAATTAGAATTGGACAAGAAAAATCAAATAGTTTTCCAAGAAATGAAGAAATAATGAAACAAAATCAAAAGGGAGAAAAAAATAGAAGAGATTATGAAGTATCTCATTGGAAAATATCTAATCTGAAGAACAGATTAAGAAGAAATTATGTAAGAATAAGTTAAACTACCTAAAAATTGTGGGTTTTTTTAAAAAGAATATTGAGGCGGAGCCAAGATGGCGGAGAAGAAACACACGACTCTGTGAATGTCCTTACTCCCTCACAACCAATTAGATAAATCAGCCTCAGAAATAGCGCTGGACTGATAGATACCACAAGGACTGGAAGCACAATTTATCAGCTGAAGAGAATCTGGAGTTTCAACAGAAAAGGTCAGTTCCCAGGGGAGGAAGAAGAGAGGCCAGCACAGAAGGCTGGGTGCTAGCATACTGCTCCAATCGCGCTGGGAAGGGCTCTGGGATCAGAGAAGCCACTGAGATAAAGGAATCTGGCACAGGCTGTTAGCTCTTCTCTGCTTATAATATAGCAGTTCAGAAGAGAAATCTAAACTACTTTAAAAATTCAGATAGATTAGATTTTCCCGGATCCTGGGGGTGACTCAGCAGATCTCGGCACCAGGGGGTGTGGCCTCAGCTCCCACCTGAGACTAGTTAAGAGATTGACAAGTGGGCGGATACGGCCCAAGGCAACACACACTGCCTAGCTTAGCTGGAGGGGGTGGAACTCAGATCCGGAAGTACCAGAGAAGCAGAACCTTTGAACTAGGGACCATGGTTTCTGGCAGACACTTCCAGTTTGAGCGCAGGGGCTTTTCACGTCACCTGCTGCAGACATCCATGCCCCACCGGGACACATAGGCTGGGCTCTGTGCTGTCTTTACTGTTCAATCTCAAACGTCAGGGAAGTTGCTAAAACACAACGCCCTCAAGTCACAGAAGTGCTAGTCACCTCTGAGGCACTTCCAGGGAGGGGGTGGGGAACTCTCTCCCAGAGCTCTATCTTAGCTCAGGAGCAAGAGCTGCTGCTTCCATCCGGTCTGGGAGGAAGCTGGTAAATAAGTAAATAAATAATTTCCTACCCCAGGGACAGACCCCAAAAGATTTTTTAAGTATGAACAAAAAAGCCAGAAAAACTATAGATTCCTTCTACACAGAGAAAGAGCGGGTATCCAACCCTGAGGAAGTTAACAGCAGAGAGTCAGCAGATAACAACCTAAAGGGGAATAATTCCTGCCCCCCATCACATAACTCTCTCCTAGAAGAGACCATTAAAAAGTTAAGAGAGTTTGAAGAAAAATGGGGAAAGGAAAGGGAAGCTATGATAGAGAATAACAACGTCCTGAAATTGGAGTTGGAAAAAATAAAGAATTCACAGGAGATGCAGGGAAACAAAATTTGTGAATTAGAAAAGGTTAAAAAATCACAGGAAAGTAGGATTTCTGAATTGGAAAAGATAAAAAAGTCTCAAGAAAATAGAATTTCTGAATTGGAAAAAGAAAATAATTCTTAAAAAAAAATTAGGGAAATGGAAAAAAAATCAATAGAGCAAAATAATTCATTTAAAAACGAAATTGGGCATTTACAAAAAGAACTAAAAACTGTGAAAGAAGAAAATAACTCCTTAAAAGTCAGGATGGAACAAATAGAAATGAATGATTCACAGAGAACCCAAGAATCAGTCAAACAAAACAAAAAAAATGAGAAGCTGGAGAACAACGTCAAATACTTACTGGGAAAATCTATAGACCTGGAAAATAGATCTAGAAGAGATAATCTGTAGATCATTGAACTTCCAGAAAACTATGACCAAAAAAAGAGCCTAGATTCTATTTTACAGGAAATTATCAAAGAGAACTGTCCAGAGATAATAGAAACAGAAGGGAAAGTAGATGTGGAAAGAATTCATTGAACTCCTTCTGAAATAGACCCTAAAAGAAGAACACCACGGAATATTGTGGCTAAGCTGCAGAATTACCACACAAAGGAGAAAATCCTGCAAGCAGCTAGAAAAAAACAATTTAAATACCAAAGTGCCACAATAAGGGTCACTCAAGATCTGGCTGCCTCCACATTAAAAGATAGAAGGGCCTGGAACCTGATATTCCGTAAGGCAAAAGATCAAGGACTGCAACCAAGAATGAACTACCCAGCTAAGTTTAGCATCTTTTTCCATGGAAGAAGATGGTCATTCAATGAAACAGAGGAATTCTATATATTTCTAAGAAAAAAACCAGACTTAAACAAAAAATCTGATCTACATCCACAAGACTGAAGAGAAACAGAAAAAGGTACACAGAACCCTTGAGAACTGTAACTCTGTTGTGGGTATATAAAAAGTACTCAAGGATAATTTGATTTTACTGATATAAAAGAAAAAAAGGGGGGTGTAGTAAAGGGAAGGAGGTCGTTTCAGAAAAAGGGGAAGGAATGATAAAAAGAGGGAAACTACATCCCAGGAAGAGGCATAGAAAATACACCATATCTGAGGGAAGTGAGTAAGGGGGAGAATCATTGTGTGAATCTTACTCTCATCAAGAGAGGCTCAAAGCGTAAATAATTAACATATTTGTTTTTCAGAGAATTTTCTCTCACCTCATTAAAAGGGGGGAGAGGAAAAGGGAAAAGGAAAAGGAGAATAAGTGAAGGGACTTGGAGGGAGGGGGGAGGGATACAAAAAAAAAAGGAAGGGTTGTGCGTCACAAGGGGGGTCTGTAAATTAAATATAGAGGAGTGGGATCAGGGGGGTCAAGGGAAAAAGCATAATCTGGGCATAATATGGTGGCAGGAAATACAGAATTAGTAATTTTAACTGTAAATGTAAATGGGATGAATGCTCCCATCCAAAAGAGATGGATAGCAGATTGGATCAAAAACTCAGAACCCTACAATATGTTGTCTGCAGGAAACACACTTAAAGCAGGGAGATACATACAGAGTAAAGGTAAAAGGCTGGAACAGAGCCTATTATGCTTCAGGTAAAGCCAAAAAAGAAAGCAGGGGTAGCTATCCTTATCTCAGATCAAGCAAAAGCAGAAGTTGATCTAGTTAAAAAAGTAAGGAAGGAAACTATATCCTGCTGAAAGGTAGCATAAATGATGAAGCCATATCAATACTAAACATATATGCACCAAGTGGTATAGCATCTAACTTTCTAAAGGAAAAGTTAAGAGAATTGCAAGAAGAAATAGACAGTAAAACTATAATAGTGGGAGATCTCAACCTTGCACTCTCAGATTTAGACAAATTAAACCACAAAACAAATAAGAAAGAAATTAAAAAAGTAAATAGAACATTACAAAAACTAGGTATGATAGACCTTTGGAGAAAACTGAATGGCAATAGAAAGGAATATAATTTCTTCTCAGCAGTTCATGGATCCTATACAAAAATAGACCATATATTAGGACATAAAGATCTCAAAATTGAATATAGGAAGGCAGAAATAATAAATGCCTTCTTCTCAGATCACAATGCAATAAAAGCTATATTCAGTAAAATGTTAGGGGTAAATAGACCAAAAAGTAATTGGAAAATGAACAATCTCATCTTAAAGAATGACTGGGTGAAACAGCAAATTATAGAAACAATTAATAATTCCCCCAAGATAATGACAATGATGGAACATCATACCAAAATCTGTGGGATGCAGCTAAAGCAGTAATAAGGGAAATTTTTATATCTTTAGAGGCTTATTTGAAGAAAATAGAGAAAGAGAAGATTAACGAATTGGGCTTACAACTTAAAAGGCTAGAAAAAGACCAAATTATAAACCGCCAACCAAAAATTAAACTTGAAATACAAAAATTAAAAGGAGAAATCAATAATATTGAAAGTAAAAAAACTATTGAATTAATAAATAAAACCAAGAGTTGGTTTTATGAAAAAGCTAATAAAATAGATAAACCTTTGGGAAATCTGATCAGAAAAAAGAAAGAGGAAAATCAAATTGTTAGTCTTACAAATGAAAAGGGGGATCTTTCCACCAATGAAGAGGAAATTAGAGAAATAATAAGGAGTTACTTTGCCCAACTTTATGCCAATAAATTTGATAAGTTAAGTGAAATGGATGACTTCCTCCAAAAATATAGGCTCCCTAGAATAACAGAGGAGGAGATAAATTGCTTAAATAGTCCCATTTCAGAAAAAGAAATAGAACAAGCTATTAATCAACTCCCCAGGAAAAAAATCCCTAGGACCAGATGGATTTACATGTGAATTCTACCAAACATTTAAAGAACAATTAGCCCCAATACTATATAAACTATTTGAAAAAATAGGGGATGAAGGAGTCCTACCAAACTCCTTTTATGACACAGACATGGTACTGATACCTAAACCAGGTGGATCGAAAACTGAGAAAGAAAATTATGGACCAATTTCCTTAATGAATATTGATACTAAAATCTTAAATAAGATATTAGCAAAAAGACTTCAGAAAATTATCTCCAGGATAATACACTATGATCAAGGAGGATTTATTCCAGGAATGCAGGGCTGGTTTAATATTAGGAAAACTATTAGTATAATTGGCCATATTAATAATCAAATTAATAAGAACCATATGATCATCTCAATAGATGCAGAAAAAGCATTTGACAAAATCCAACATCCATTCCTACTAAAAACTCTTGAGAGTATAGGAACAAATGGACTATTCCTTAGAATAATCAGGAGCATATATTTAAGATCGTCAGTAACCATAATATGCAACAGAAATAAACTGTAACCTTTCCCAGTAAGATCAGAAGTGAAACAAGGTTGCCCACTATCACCATTACTATTCAATATAGTACTAGAAACGCTAGCCTCGGCAATAAGAGCGGAGAAAGAGATTCAAGGAATTAGAGTAGGACATGAGGAAATCAAACTATCACTTTTTGCAGATGACATGATAGTATATTTAGAGAACCCCAAAGACTCTGCTAAAAAGCTATTAGAAATAATTCAAAATTTCAGCAAAGTGGCAGGATACAAAATAAATCCACATAAAACATCAACATTTTTATATATCACGCTTTGCTGGTGGAGTTGTGAAAGAATCCAGCCATTCTGGAGAGCAATTTGGAACTATGCCCAAAAAGTTATCAAACTGTGCATACCCTTTGACCCAGCAGTGCTACTACTGGGCTTATATCCCAAAGAAATACTAAAGAGCGGAAAGAGACATATATGTGCCAAAATGTTTGTGGCAACTCTTTTTGTTGTAGCTAGAAACTGGAAGATGAATGGATGTCCATCAGTTGGAGAATGGTTGGGTAAATTATGGTATATGAAGGTTATGGAATATTATTGCTCTGTAAAAATGACCAGCAGGAGGAATACAGAGAGGCCTGGAGAGACTTACATCAACTGATGCTGAGTGAAATGAGCAGAACCAGAAGATCACTGTACACTTCAACAACAATACTGTATGAGGATGTACTCTGATGGAAGTGGAGATCTTCAACCTAAAGAAGAGCCAACTCACTTCCAGTTGATCAATGATGGACAGAAACAACTGTACCCAGAGAAGAAACACTGGGAAGTGAATGTAAATTGTTAGCACTAATATCTGTCTTCCCAGGTTACATGTACCTTCGGAATCTAATGCTTATTGTGCAACAAGAAATTGGTATTTGCACACATGTATTGTATCTAGGTTATATTGTAACACATGTAAAATGTATGGGATTGCCTGTCATCGGGGGGGAGGGAGTGGAGGGAGGGAGGGCATAATTTGGAAAAATGAATACAAGGGATATTATAAAAAATATAATAAAAATTATTAAAAAAAGGAATATTGATACAGTATTACAAGAAATTATCAAGAAATAGTGTGCTGTTGGGTAGGTAGATTGTGTAGTAGATAGAGCACCAGCCCTGAAGTCAGGAATACCTGAGTCCAAATCTGGCCTCAGACACTTAATCCTTCCCAGCTGTGTGACCCTGGACCAGTCACTTAACCCCAATTACCTCAGAAAAAAATTGTCCTTTAGTTTAAAAAAAAAAAAAAACACATAGCAGAAATTGAAAAGAAAAAAAAAAAAAAACAAACTTCACCAATTACCACCTGAGAGCTTGTACAGAATGTCAATCAAGTTTCAAAACTCCCATGTTAAGGACAACATATCTCAAGCAATAATTTTTAAAAATTATCATGGAACTACAATTAAGATTACACAAGACTATCAGCTACTATATTGAAGGACTGTAATTCTTGAAATAATATATTTTCTAGAGCAAAAGAACTGGGGTTACAAGTAAGGGTAACTTAAACAGCAATACAGACCATTGGGGCAGCCCCTAGTCTCAGGTCAGAAGGTAAATTTCAAAAAATTAGGCTATTTTCTGGAAAGTGTAGGTTAAAGCTAGCATCTGTTGTGACCAAAACACTAAACACAAGGGACATCTATGCATAAAGCCATATATTTTTTGCAAAGTACTTTCCTCATCCAATTGTCCAAAAAAAATTCTCTTTCATTCCATTCCTTCTCCCGAATTAAAAAACAAGCAAACAACAACAACAAAAAAAAAGAAAAAAAAAAACCCTTAAAATAAATATGAATAGCTAAACCAAATTCTCACATCAGTATTCTTCAAAAATACAATTCTAATTCTACATATTTAACCCATCATCTCTGCTTTTTATTGCAACTTCTATACATATTTCCACAATTAGCATGCTGCAAAAAAAAAAATCAGATCAAAAATAATAATCAGCAACATCTCTTTATAAAATTCAATCTTGAAGAGGTTCTAGTGATATTGAGAGGTTAGGGACTTGAATTGTCCAAAGCTTCACAGCTTCCTTATATTTTTTACATGTGGTTTATGTGGCTTACATATGGTTTACATGTGCTTTATGACTCCATATATGATTTCTTAAGTGAATGTAGGGGTCATGAAATTATGATTTATGATGAGTAAATATTTGATTTGCATGTGTTTTATTTACTTTATATATATTTTTAAATTTATATTTTTACTTTATATGCCCAGGGTCATGTAAAAATTTCTTGGGTGAAATTTCTTTCTAGAAGTCCTGCTAGAATGATATAAGTATAGTATGGAGTACAAAAATGGATTATTTTTGATTATATTAAGTTAAAAAAAGTTTTTTGTATAAACAAAAACCAATACAGACAAAAATGTGAGGTATGGGTTAGCTCCCTGGAGGCCTCAGAATCAGCCAGAGTCAGGATAAGCAAAAGTTTCTTAGTCTTCAGGGGGAGAAGTGAAGGAGATCAAACAAAAACTACCAGGAGTTTTTGCCAAGGATCCTTCCTTGATTCCAGAGTTCAAAAATCTCCAGGAATCTCTATACTTTTTCTCCTCCTCCTCCTGAGGCCAAGTGAAGTTTCTCTGGGCTCTCTCACTCCACCCCCTAATCCTTGCCTAAAAATTTTTCTTAATCCCAAAACAGTGAGTTAGCATTAACTGTGAGAAGAGAAATTCCAAAACATGCTAATAGAGTTATTGTCCAATAGGTAATTAGCCTTAAGTGCTCAGTTGTCTGATTCCAGTGCACCTATTCAGATTTTCAGCCCTTTACCACAAAATTATAAGGAAATCAGAAAAGTGTGTGTGTGGGGGGATTATGTTTTAAGTATTCTGATAAAAACCTAATTTTCTAAAATATATAGAAAATTGACTCAAATTTATAAGACTATTGATCATTCTCCAATTGATAAATGGTCAAAGGATATGAAACAGACAATTTTCAGATGAAAGTAATTAAAAAAACATTTTCTAGTCATATGAAAAAGCAATCAATAGTGATCAATAAGTATTGATCAGAGAAATGCAAATTAAAAAAAAAAAAAAACAAACTCTGAGATACCACTACATACCTCTCAAATTGGCTAAGATGACAGGAAAAGATGATGATGAATGTTTGAAAGGATATGGAAAAACTGGGACACTAATACATTGTTGGTAGAGTTGTGAACTGATTCATTCTAGAGAGCAATTTTGGAAACTATGCACAAAAGGCTATCAAAACTGTACATATCCTTTGATCCAACTGTGTTTCTACTAGGTCTGTATTCCAAAGAGATCATAAAAAAGAGAAGGACCCACATGTGTAAAAATGTTTGTAACAGCCCTTTTTGTAGTGGCAAGGAACTGGAAATCCAATGGATACCTTTTGGTTGGAGAGTGACTGAATAAATTATAGTTATATGAATCTTATGGAATGTTATTGTTTTATAAGAAATCATCAGCAGGATGATTTCAAAAAGACCTGAAGAGACTTACATGCACTGATACTAAGTGAATCGAGTAGAATCAAGAGAATATTGTACACAGCAAACAAACACGATTATGAAATGATCAACTTTTCATGGCCAGGTTCTTTTTCAACAATGAGGCAATTCGAGTCAGATCCAATAGTTTTCTGTTGGAGAGTGTCATCTGTATCCAGAGAGAGGACTGTGGGGCCTGAATATGGTGCACAATATAGTATCTTTACCATTTTTGTTGTAATTTGTATGATTTTTGTTTTCTTTTTCATTTTTTTTTTTCATTTTTGATCTGATTTTTTTTTTTTTGCAGCATGCTAATTGTGGAAATATGTATAGAAGTTGCAATAAAAAGCAGAGATGATGGGTTAAATATGTAGAATTAGAATTGTATTTTTGAAGAATACTGATGTGAGAATTTGGTTTAGCTATTCATATTTATTTTAAGGGTTTTTTTTTTTCTTTTTTTTGTTGTTGTTGTTTGCTTGTTTTTTAATTCGGGAGAAGGAATGGAATGAAAGAGAATTTTTTTTGGACAATTGGATGAGGAAAGTACTTTGCAAAAAATAAATTAAGAAATGCAAGTAATATTTGTTAATAATATTGACCAGACTTAGGAAATATGGCCTTTTTCTCCCCAAGGGTGAAGTACTTACTATTTCTGTAGCCTTGGACTTCTAAAGCAGAAGTCATTACTTCAAAGTGGACAAAAGGAATCACAGTGGGAGACAGATAATTTAGGTGTGTTTTAAAACATGTGACATCTGTGTCAGTGACTATCCTACAACATTACCACATTAAACTTTGGATGGTTTATAATGAAAAATGTCAGATCTAGCTAATTGGAGTAGTACTTATTATTCATGGGTAAATAAATCCAGTAAAATAAAAATGATACCAATTTGTTTAATCCTATCCCAATTAAATTGCTAAAAATAAAAATCTTATTGAGTTGAAAAAATAATAAAGTTCATTTGAAAGAACAAAAGGTCAGGAATTTCAAGGCAATGGTGGGGGGAGAATGACATAAAGGAATCAGATTCAGCAGAATCTGACCCAAAACTACATTATAAGGTAAAAGCATTGTTGAAGTATAAAATTAATAAATTTGATTTTTTTAAATTAAGATTTGCTTGTATAAGTAAAGCCAGTGTAATCAGGAATAGACAAAATAAAGAAAATTGGGGGAAATAACTTGTTTAGACAATCTCAAATAGGATGTGATTGTCTTGGAATATTGTAGTACCAGAAAGGAAAAAGTTGGTTGCTTTAGGAAAAAACATGGAAAAGACTTGAACTTAACAAGGAAGATGCTATTCACTTTCTAAAAAAGAGGTTGTTCAGTGTTACAATATGGATATGAGTGTATGTGTGTTTATAAATATATGTGTATATGTACACACATATATGTATACATGCATGCATATAAGTGTATCCACTTTAATTATAACCTTTCTATAATGTGGACAGGAAGGGAGGGAAAAATAAAGTAAAAAGCACAGCAGAAAAGAAAAGAAAATTAATAAGGAAACAAAGCTGGGTAGCTTTGAAAACAATGAGTGCTATTTAATATATAGATTTTCTTGAAATAGAAATTTGCTATTTTATATTGTATCCTCTCATGTTCTGCTGTGGTTATGTTGGTTATGTTATTTTTTTCCTTTTCTTTTTTTGCATTTAAAATTAAAATTAATAAAATATTTACAAATAATAAAAAACTTTTAAATATCCCTCTCTTAAGAATTTCTCCCATCAAAAGCTATCCCAAATGGAATGTGATATATCAGGAATTAGTTGCTTTTAATCTGAACTCTTAAAGTGAAGATTCGTCAAGGATTTCTTAAGAATTTTTAGAAGGGATTTTTGCTCTGCTTGGACAAGAAATACTTAAACTTTTTAGTTTTATGAATGTCTGAATTAAACAGAATTGTGATTTAGTTGGGGCAGCAAGGAGAAATATTTTTTGTTAACTAAAACTAAAAGAATGTAAATAAAAATGTCTAGAAACTATAATTTGAGGAGCAATCCTCTTTAGGTTATAGAATCAATTGGATGTAATACCTTGCTTTGGATAATAGACTATAATTTTCTTTAAAAAAATATGAGTAAATAATCAATAAATAGAATTGATATTAAGATGACTTTTTGCTTCTTCTATTTCTATATTGCCCAGTAGCCATAGTGATACATCTCCCTTTCTTTTCCAATTAAGAAGGAAGGACATGGTAAAAATGTGCAATTATTTTATGTCAGATTTATTTTCTCATGAGTTATTAAATGATTTATCATCTAGATTCACTTTCCATAACTGCTAATTTGGGGGAGGAAGGGAAATCCAAAACCTAAAATTCATTTATTTAATGGGCAAGCCTAATTGAAAAAATGTTCTTTGCACATATCACTAACTTTGCAATCATTCGTTTATTGGAAAGTTTGAACATTAAGATGAAATGAATGGCATATTAAATAACAGTGTAATCTGGGTATTCTTTGTACTGTTAGGTTTTGCATTTGAATGAATCTAAAAAGTTCTGATCTTCTGGACGTTAATTCAATAGCAGAGATTTCTAATTTATTATGACTGTGGAGTTGGAAGAGAGGACGTTAAAGTAAATAATGAATAATAATTTGGTTAGACTTTCTATTTGTGAACTGACTAAATTTTAACCCTGACTTTGCTCCCCCATTTAAAAATGATGCTTCCCTCCCAGCTCATCACTCTTTTATTTAACCTTGCCTGTACTTATATCATTTTAGCAGGACTTCTTAATCTTTTCCCACTCATGAACCTCTTTTGCCCAATAAATTTTTGCATGACTTTGAGGTCATAAGTAAATAAAAGAGATAGGCAAATCAAACATGTACTGATTATAAATAATAATTTTATGACCCCTACATGTAGTTAAAAAATCACATATGGGGTCATAAACTATAGTTAAGAAGCTCAGTTCTAGCTGATATTACTGGTATTAGAGTTGTTTGTACAGTTTTCTTTTCTCCTGAATAGATGACAAGTTCCTTGTGGGTGCAGCAAAGGTATCTTCAGTGCCTAATACATTGCATTGCATTTCAAAGCAAGAATACTTAATAAGCATTTGCCAAATATTATAAAGTATTCCATTTGTAAAGTAGTCCAAAATGATGATTTCTTTAGTCTAGGGAACTCCCAGTTTAGAAACTCCTTATACGCCGGAACATCTTTTTATAAAGTACAATCTTGAAGAGGTTCTTATGGCACTGAGAGGTTAAGAGGCTTGATTTGTCCAGATTTTCACAGATTCTTTGTATAAGAAGCAGGACTCAATTCTTTGGTTTTCATACTTTCAAGTGAAATAAATGATTATCAATAATCAATGATTTGAGGAGATCCAGAGTTATTCCCTTTTTCTAAAGTCCTGATTTTTAAAAGTTTTTTGTTACTTTAATTCAAAAATGAAACTAAGAAAGGGCATGGTAAAATTATTTTTCTTGGTTTTTATAGCTCAGAATCTTTCAAAGCTAGCATTTGTTACCAGTTTTTAAAATACTAACAGCTTTACATTTTTAAAAGAGATGGATTGCCAACATTTTAAGGGCACTAATCTTCTACACCTACTAGTTTTGGTATGTAGTAATTATAAGGAGCAGTATGTCAAATCATTTTGCCCTACAAAACAAGCAAAAACAGAAATTGCAAAATGAAATTTTCAATCAGGTGGCCAAATTCTAAATTTTAGATCGCATGATATAATAGTACCCTGGGATTTTATTTTATTTTTCTTAGTGAATAAAGTATAGATATGGATCTATTGCAACATCATATTTTTTGCCAACTTACTTTTTTTGTCTTTAAAGTTTGAGAAAATATGTTTTTTTCCATATAATTCAAGCTATTTCAAAAGAAAAGATTTAATTTATGAAAACAGGCATCCCTAATTCTAACTCTTGAGCTCTCTCTAGGATTAGACTTATAAATATATATGTATATATATTTTAAAAGTTTATAGAATATATCTCTCTGTTCTCTTATGAATGCAAACTGATCTGGGAAATACAAACTCCCTTTCATTTCTCAAGTACCATAATCAAAGCCTGAAATTATTAATAAAAATTGAGTACTAATCAATCTTCAGACTAATTCTTTAAATAGATGAATATAAGATCTTTGGAATTTGCTTTTTAGTCATATATTAGTCATGTATTAAATGTTGTGCCTGCATCTGCACCTGGGAACTACCTCACTATGCTCCAGGCAGCCTCTCTTGCTCTCTACATTTTTACAAGCTTTACCTTCCACTTGCCTTGTTCTAAATTTTTCTTGTTCTACATGCCTTTTCCCAGCCAGAGATTTTTGAATACCAAGTTGCCATTGTTTTAACTCCTATGTGTTTCTAAGAAAGTGATTCTTTATTTCTCTCTTTCTTAACCCACTACGACCAAATTCCCATTTTAAATCTTTTCCCCAATTTCCTATTGTGTTCTCTGGAATATTCACTCCATAGATAATTTTTAATTGCTTTAATTTGAAATATTTTCATTTTCTCTTCTTTTGATTTCTGGCACTTATTGACATTTCACTACCTCTTGATAAGAGGAAGCATCTTTGGTCACCCTCTCCAGCACTGGTTCCATTTTCATTTATATTCCTAACTTACTGACTTTCGTAGACAATTTGGAATTCTTGATATCTGTTGCTACTTCCATATACCACCATCAGTCAGTAACATTTTCTTTGATATTCATTCAACATATACCTAGCAAGATTCCAAAAGCTGTTTGGAATTTAGGTTTACATACCTCTCAATCACTCTTCTCTCACTCAATAAATTTAGTGCACCACTCAAAGTCATTCTTTCATCCCCTATTCCTGCTCTACTCATAGAGAATTTGAATATGTATATAGATACCTCCAAATACCTTATACCTCCCAATTTCTTAACTTAACTAAATTTTTGCAATCTATGACACTCTCAGTTATATAGTTATATGATCTTGCTACCAGTCAAGTAATAGACTGAAAGAATAAGCAACAGAAAAATATTTTGACCACAGAAAGTTATTTTGTTGACAAGAAAGATCAAATCACACACTGAGAAGATAACAAAATCAAAGCTCCAACATCCAAAGCCTCCAAGAAAAATAAGAATTGCTCTTAGGTCATGGAAAACTTCAAAAAGGATTTTGAAAATCAAGTAAGGGAGATAGAGAATATGAGGAGAGCAAATGAAAATGATGCAATGAAAAATCAACAGCTTGGTAAAAGAAACTCAGAAATATTTACTTTAAAAAATACCTTAAAAACAGACTAGGCCAAAGGTAAAAGAGGTACAAAAAGCTAACAAGAAGAAGAATACTTTAAAAAGCCAGAATTAGCCAAATGGAAAATAAGGTACAAAAGCTAATTGAAGAAAATTATTCCTTAAAAATTAGAATTGAGAGAGGATTCTGGAAAGATGGCAGAATAGGTTGTTAAATTTCAAGCTCTTCAGATTTCTGTCACAAATAGAATAACTTTGCACTTCAATTTGATAGGTGAAAAATCAAGAAGACTTGAGATAGAACAGGGGTTCTCCTGTTACAACCAAAGAAAGACTTGGGACTGGGGATTAACCCATGTGAAGTGCAAATATCTTCAGGCTATCTCCACAGAAACAGTAAATAGAGAGCCCTAAATTTGGAGCCTTAACAAAAACCACAGAAACTTTTACCTTCTGGATAGCATGTGGAGTTGTGGGTCTGAGATTGGGAAGACTAAGGGAATTTAGGCAGATTGGCCCAACTGTGCTGCAAAGATGCAGCCCTGGATGAAGGATGCACTCACCTGTGAGTGCAAAGGCAGTGGAGCCTGGAAACAACTGGCTCTGGGCACTTGCTGAGGGTGGAGTTCTTGGTTTAGGGTTTCTAGTCAGAGGGGAGAGCTGAGGTGAAGACAGGAGCACCATCATCCCCATCCCAAGATGAGAGGTGTTTACACTAATACTCAATTAAAAAAATAAAATAAAATAATTGGCAAAGAAGAGAAAAACCCTACTACATAAATACTATTATAGGAACAGGGAAGATTGAGATTGATCTTCAGAGGAGGACAATGAAGTAAAAAAAAAAAAGTTTCTATCCCAAAGAGTAACATGAAATGGCTCCTTGCCCAGAGAGAATTTATAGTCAAAAAAGTTATGGTAAGATAAAATTTAGTAACTTCTACATTAAAGATTTGGAATATGGTATTTTAGAGGGCAAGAAGCTAGGATTAAGCCCAAATCACCTGCCCAGCAAAATTGAGTATAATCCTTCAGAGTGAAGATGAATATTCAATGAAATAGATCACTTTTAAACATTTTTGATTAAAGGGCTACAAAAGATTCAGGAGCAGCATGAAAAGGTAAATAAGAAAATAAATTAATAAGGGAAGAAATAAGGTTACACTGTTTACATTCCTACATGACAAAATGATAACTTGTAACTCATAAGAACTTTCTTATTATTAGAACAGTTAGAAGTGAACAGAGGGCCCATGTGTCAATTGAATGTGAGGGGATGATAGCTAAAACAAATGAAATTAAGGGGTGAGAAAGAACTGTACTGAGAGAAAGGGAAAGGAGAAGTGAAATGGTATAAATTATTTACCTTCAAAAGAAGCAATAAAAAGGTTTTACAGTGAAAGGGAAAAGAGGAGAAGGCAAGTGAATGAACCTTACTCTCATCAGAGTTGTCTCAAATAACATACATACTCAATGTGGGTATAGAAATCTATCTTACCCTACAAGAAAGCAGAAGGGGAATGGGATATTGGAAGAGGGGAGGGTCTATTGGTATGGAAATGGTCAATTATAAAGCACTTTTGAGAAGGAACAGGATAAGGGATAGAATAGGATAAATGGGGGAAATACAGTTAGCAATAGTTACTGTAAAAAAAAAATTGCAAGCAAGTGTTTCTGATAAGCTCTCATTTCTCAAATATAGAGGGAACTGAATCAAATTTAGAAAATAAATAGAACCATCCCCAATTCATAAATCAAAAAATATAAATAGTTTTCAGTAAGGGAATCAAAGCTATCTATAATAATATGAAAAAAAATTCTGACTCATTGGTTTGGCAACATGTAAATTAAAACAGTTCTGAGATGCTACCTGACTAATATTAAATTGACTAATAGTACCAAAAAGGAAAATTACAAATGATGAAAAGAATGTGGGGAAAATGAATCATTAATGCATTATTGGTGGAGTTGCAAACTGATTCAGTCATTCTGTAGAGCATTTTGGAACTATGTTCAGCGGGCTATAAAACCATGTCTTTGATCTAGCAATTCAACTATTAGGTCTTGATCTCAAAATATATTTAAAAAGGAGGAGGAGGGACCTATATGTGTAAAACTTATTTATAAAAACTCTTTTTTGGTAGAAAAGAATTGTAAATTGAGTGGATGGCCATCAGTTTGAGAATGATTAAACAAATTGTAGTTTATGATTATGATGGAATGCTATTGTGATATAAAAAATGGTGATCAGGATGCTCTCAGAAAAACCTTGAAGGTCTTCCAAGATACAAAATGAATTTGACCATATATAAAGTAGCAACAATATTATAAGATGATCAACTATGAATGACAGACATTTTCATCCATATAATGATCCAAGACAACTCTGAAGCACTTATGAAAAATGCTATCCATTTCCAGAAAAAAGAATTTATCGTCCCTGAATACAAATCAAAACATACTCTTTATTTACTTTATTTTTCTTGAGGGTTTTTTCCCTATTTTTTTCCTTCATAACATGATTATTAGGGAGATTTTTCACAGTTTAGGAAATTTAACCTATATTGATTTGCTTGCTTTCTCAATGGGTGTCTGAAGGGGAAGGGAAGAAAGTAGAAAATTTGAAACTCAAAATTTTGAAAAAGAATGTTAAAAATTGTTTTTACATGTAATTGGGGAAAAACAAAATGATAAATTTAAAAAAGAGAGAAAAATTTTCCTGTTATTAGAACTAACCAAAAGTATAATGGTCTATCAGAAGGTTTTCTTTTCTCCAAAAGTCTTTAAGCAAACACTGGGGGACTAATTTTTGGAAATATTGCAGAATGAATACCATTTTGGTTTAGGATTGGAATAGATGACCACTGGGGTTGCTTCTTACTCTACAATTCTGCATTTTTATTTTTATTTTTGTCCTATTTGGCCTGGGTTTTAGGCAACCAGAATAGTAAAGATCTGTTCTGTAATGATTTTTCCCCCTAGGCACTATGTGCATTATTTAAAAATAATAGTGATCACAATATAATGATATGATAAAATACTATTTTCTAATTTTAAATTACCTTAAAGCTTGAGCAGTCAAATCCTTCATATGACCCTTGAAAATGCCTAGGGCATATTTTCATAGATGTTCACCTTGAGCTTAGAAAAGAAGCTGAGAAAAGAAAGATAATAAACCTTCCTGATTCTTTCTGTGATCATGACTGTCTTTGGAAATGTAAGGCAAAAATCACTGAATACTTGCTATATTTTTCCCAAATCTGAATTCTGTTTTTCTTATCACCTCCTTGGTGGCTTTTGATTCTTACATATATATGCCCAGAAGAAAAATTGTAAATACCTAATAACCAACAAAAGAGGGAAAGAAGTGTCCCTTCTTAATAGGAACATATTAGTCAATTCATAAAACTACTATGTATTAACTCAATGAACTGTTTCAAGAATCTAACCTCCAAAGTTGATATAAAGGTAACCTGAGATCCCTTGCGAGAACTATTCAAATCCATTAATTGTTACAATATGAGGTACCCATGGTCTCAGCTGGTTGCTAGCTCCTCTGTATTTGAAATGTGCTTCTCAGCAGAGATTGCAGGACACCACTGGGACTCATTTGACTCTGACTTTCACATTAATTTTGCTGTGCTGTGAAGAGCAAAGAAAAATCAATGTCCATCAGTGATTATTCAAGGTAAAATATCTAGTGATATTGAATACCGATGGTAGTGCCAAGCACTAAATTTACTTAAGGTTTGTTGAGCTGACAGCCATTTATTCTAGTTCAGCTTCATTTTCCATGTAGCCTATAAGTTTAGAAAAATAAAACAATTATAATTAGAAAACATAAATTCTAACTTATGTACATTGGGTGGAATACCTTTATTTTTGGAGGGGTAGTTAGGTAGTTCTTTGGATAGAGAGGAGGATAGTGTTAGGAAGATAAGGACTCAAATCTAGTCTCAGATACTTAAAAGCTGTGTAATACAAGCTATGCAAGATACTTAACCTCTATTTGTCTGAGTTTCATTTGTAAAATGAGGATAACAATAGCCCTATCTCTCAAGGTTAGTTATAAATGAGATTTAATTGTAAAGATCTTAGCACAGTGCTTCACTTCAGTTCTATTTCTATGAAGTAAGAGGGTTAGACTATATGAACTCTAAAGTTTCTTCTAGCTTTAAATCTCTTGGTTATATATTGTTTTACATTCTATTTGTTTTATATCAATGCCTTTAATGAATCATATTAGACATTCTAATTACATATTGGATAGGTAACACAAAGCATGAATTAATATTATTATTATTTTTAATAGGTTATAAATAAAAGAAGGTGTATATTTAAGAGGCAGAAATACTAGAATCAATAATGTTGAAACTCTCATTGGAAAGCTCTGCATTCAAATCCTGTGTCTGAAATTTATTAGCTATATGGCCATAAACAAATCAGACAATTTTTAGTTTCCCTATCTGTGCACCTCCAGATCATGATACCTCTAGTATTAACCATACAAAGAAGATGTGAGGCTCAAAAGAGAAAAGGAATGTAATGGTTTTTGCGAACTTTAAAGAGCTATATAAATGTCAGTTGTTATTGTATATTCCTTGGAATAATCTATTTCTTACTTGAATAAGCAATGCATTTTGCTATGCATATTAACACCAGGAAATAAGGCAGTGCAATTTCTTATGACAAAGTTTGTCATTTGTGACTAATCTTGGAAAAGAAATGTTGAAAAAAACTGCACACATCATGAACATGTTGGCAACAGAGCATAGAAAAATGATATAAATGTGTGTGTATATGTGTGTATATATATATATATATATATATATATATATATATATATATATATATATATATATATATATATATATATATATATATATATATATATATATATATATATATATATATGTGTGTGTGTGTGTGTGTGTGTGTGTGTGTGTGTGTGTGTGTGTGTGTGTGTCTATAGTTCTATCTATTATTGAGATATGCTATGGTGTAGTGAAGTAAGGAGATTTGAGTTCCATTCCAGGTCCCCCAAATTGCAAATTGAGTAACACCAGAAAAAAGTCACTTGACACCTTTTAGGTTGTTTTCTCACCTGTAAAAGAGGGAAAATACAAAGTGAAATCAATGAGGAAGGTGAATTTCATTCATGAAGAAAAATGTGGTCTGTGTTTTATTTCACAAACTATGAGAACAAAATATTCAAAGAATCACAGTGTAGCAGTGATTATTCTAGCCTCCACTGCTCATTGTCAAGTTATATTTTATTCTTCCCCTATGCTTCTTTGAAATCCAAAATGTATTGGGCATTGCCTCATACCTACCATTACCTTAATCCCCTACCAATGAAGTTCTTCAGTTTTAGGCATCCAGGCTTTCACATTCCATTTAACAATTTAACAATTTGATTAGCTTTTATAAAGGAATATTTATTTTAAAGATAAAGAAAAACAAATATACAGATTGTCCCATCCTTTAACTTCCCAGTCTTTGAGGAGAGATAGGGCATGGAGCTTATAGTTTATTTCAATTCCTACATAATATTAGTCCAGTGATGAGTTAAGTCCAAATACCATATCTTCTTGTTTCCTCTGCCCATAAATAGACACAGCTGCTTGTATCACACATCCCTAGCTTCTCAGGCCTTCTTTCCTCAGCTAGTGATAAAGAAGGAGAAAAAGAAGGGGAATTAGAATCAGAAAAAGTAGAAGAAAAAAAGAAGAGAAGAAGAAAAAGAAAGGGAAGAAGAAAAGGAGGAGGAGAAGAGGAGGAGGAGGAAGAGGAAGAAGAGGAGGAGGAGGAGGAAGAGGAGGAGGAGAAGGAGGAGGAGGAGGAGGAGGAGGAGGAGGAGGAGGAGGAGGAGGAGGAGAAGCAGAAGAAGAAGAAGAAGAAGAAGAAGAAGAAGAAGAAGAAGAAGAAGAAGAAGAAGAAGAAGAAGAAGAAGAAGAAGAAGAAGAAGAAGAAGAAGAAGAAGAAGAAGAAGAAGAAGAAGAAGAATTACAAGTAGTAGTAAAAGCAATATCCAATTTGGATTAAGCTGAAGACAATTTTTTGTGCCCTAACTAAATGCCATAAGCTACCTAGGTCATTTCTAAATCCCCTTCCAAAATTAAAAAACAACAACAACAACAACAACAACAACAATAAATTTTATTATTATATAATTCAGATCAGTTTTGTATCCTAAGAATTCTAGTTATTTTTTTTTGTTTGTTTGTTTCATTTAAGTAAAGTCACAATTGACTACTGTAATTTTTTTTTTATTTATTTGGTTTTTTAATGGAGACTCATCAATGTGATTTCCTGGAATTTAGTTTGCTAGATTTCCCTTCATTATGTCTTTATTCTAACATCCTAACTTTCAATTTCATTCTTTGGCCCCACCAGTGTTTTCCCCATTTATGATACTTTGAGCAGATATACTTGTAGAGAAAAGGATGAAAAGAGGCCATGGAAAGTGAAAGTGTATCAGTCTCCATTTAAAAAAAAAAAAGAGGGGGGAAATGACGTTGTTAATTTGGGAACTGAAATCTGAAGAATTGTGCCAATATTGCTTATCTAACTGGCCTTTCAAAATTGAAAACATTTTGTGGACCTGCTGTATCAGATACTGTCACTTCACATTTAGGGGGGAGATAATTTCAGTACTTTTCCGTCAGTTTCTGTTCAACTTCTGAAGCTTGAAAAAAGGCAAATCCAACTACATTAGTTTCATTCCATTTCATGGAGCAATATAAGAACCCCATTATGACAATCTTTTAACTCCAAGCTGAGTTAGATGAAAATTACTAGCACAGAAATAATCAGCTCGTATGAAAAAAAAAAAGTAGTGACTGTGAACCTTTAAGATTAAAGGTCCTTCATAAATGTATAATGATGATAATTATAATCATAATATTAATGTTAGAGGAATTAACACTTTGACCTTCAACTTTCTCCATGGCTATGGTGACCAAACGTTGCTTTCAAAATTAAAAGAATTTCTGCAAAAGATATTTCTTTACACCTTTCTTTCCTTAAAGCATTTTAATTTATTACCTGAGAGCATATATTGTTGGTAATACAAATTGTACTTTTAATAAAAAAATTTGCATAGAATCTTGTCCAATTTACAAAACCATGGGATTTCAGAGTTGGAAGGCATTTCAGAAGTAATATGATTCTATCTGGGCAGCTAAGAAGTAATGAAGTAGATAGAGTCCTACAGTTAGTAATGCTCATCTCCCCAAGTTCACATCTGGCCTCAGATACTTACTAATTATGTGACTCTGGACAGATTATTGAACTCTTATTTACCTCAGTTTCCTCATCTGTAAAATGAGTCAGAGAAGAACTAGTCAAACAACTGCAGTATTTTTGCCAATAAAAACTCAAATGGAGTTACAAGTTGGACACATTTGAAATAACTTAACAGAAACATGATCAACCCATAGTAAATATTTTCTAGTAAATTCATTTTTAATACACATTATTTTATGAATCATATTAGGAGAAAAAAATCAGAAACAAAAAGGAAAAATGAGAGAATTTTAAAAACAGAAAAAAGAAGTGAACATGTGAGTCCTTTTCCCTCCTTTAAGATTTCCTTGGGATAAAGACCCAGTAATGTCATTTTGGGATCAAATGGTGTGCACATAAGCATATTTTCATATAATTGTAAATGGCTTTAATTTTGTCATCTGAAAATTGTCTGTTCATATCCTTTAACCATTTATCAATTGAGGAATAACTTGTATTCTTATAAATTTGACATACTTCTTGATATATTTTAGAAATGAGACTTTTATCAGAGACATTAGCTATAAAGATTTTTTCCCAGTTTTGTACTTCCCTTTTAAATGTGTTTCTGTTGGTTTTGTTTGTGCAAAAGCTTTTTAATTTAATGTAATCAAAGTTGTCCATTTTGCTTTTAATTATGTTCTCTAGTTCTTTTTTGGTCATAAATTCCTCTCTTTTCCAAAGATCTGATAAATTAATTATCCTTCGCTCTTCTAATTTGCTTATGGTATCATCCTTTATGCCCAAATCATGTAGCTATTTTGACCTTATTTTGATATGGGATTCAAGATGTAGGTCTATGCTGAGTTTCTGATGTATTATTTTCCGCAATTTTTTTTTCAAATAGTGAGTTCTTATTCCAGAAGCTGGAATTTAGGGGTTTATCAAATACTAGGTTATTATAGGTCCTGATTATTGTGTTATGTGTATCTAATCTATTCCACTAATCCACCACTATATTTCTTAGCCAGTACCAAATGGTTTTGATGTCAGTTCCTTTGTAAAGCAGTATTAGGTTTTGTAACTGTTAATATATAGTTTTAGGTTTGGTATTGCTAAGCCAACATACTTTATATTTTTATTTTTATTCATTCCTTGATATTCTTGACCCTTTGGTCTCCAAATGAATTTTTTATTATATTTTCTAGTTCTATAAAATAATTTTTAGCAGTTTGATTAGTATGGCATTAAAAAAGTAGAAAAATTTAAGTACAATGGTCATTTTTATTATATTAGCTTGGCCTGTCCATGAGTCAATTGTGTGAGAAATATTCATATAATTCTTATATTTGTCTTAGCAAGTAGACCTCCAAGTATTTTATTTTGTCTAGAGTAAGTCTAAATGTAATTTCTCTTTCTATATCTTGCTGATGGGCTTTGTCAGTAGTATAGAGAAATGCTGATGATTTTTGTTGGTTTACTTTATATTCTGCACTAAAACTGTTTACTAAACTAAAACTGTTACTACTAAATTGTTTTACTAAAACTGTTCATTGTTTCAAGTAAGTTTTTGGATGGTTGACCATTTTTCAATAATATAATAGATTTGCACCCGTTATCACTGCTATTATTCAACATTGTACTAGAAATGTTGGCTTTATCAATAAGAAAAGAAAAATAAATTTAAGAATTATAATAAGCAATGAGAAAATAAAACTATTACTCTTTGCAGATTGATATGATGATACTTAGGGAATCCTAGAAAATCATCTGAGGCTATTCTCTCAGGGCTTTCTCTTCTTTCCCTCCTCCTCCTGTTATATAATTCGTGACTTCCACAAACAATCTTCTTCATCCCTACTTTACTTGAAGACATGATCCTTCTTGACAATTCATACCTCTCTATATGCACAACTAGTCTCCATTAGCTATCATCATTTATTTCTATTACTTTTAATGGATAAACTTGAGAAGATTCTCTGTCTACAATAGATGCATCAACTTCCTTTCTTCTCTCTCTTACTCTTTACCTGTCCATCCTTACCTCTGGACTTTCATCTCAGCTGATCATTGAACATCTCAAACTCAATGACTTCAAGACTTAATACATTATCCTTTCCCTTGATGATCCTTTTCCTATTGTTTCTAAATTTATAGCATATCTCAAATATGCCTCCTTGTCTCATATTCTGAAACTAGCCCGGTGCATATAGGTGTGCTCATTACCTCACAAAAAGGCCCTTACAAATTCCAGGAGTCTCTCCCTTCTCCAATTTATCACACCTTCATCTATCAAATTGATCTTCCTAAAGCTTAGGTCTGGCTTAGGTCTGACAATAGTACTCTCCTAATCAGTCAATTCCAGTAGCTTCCACTTACCAGTGAGTTTCAGGGCTCCAGGATATCTTATAAAGTCTTCTGTCTGAATTTTGATTTTTTCTTAATACTTGGGATATTTCTAGCTCTCCAGTCTTCTTACAAACTCCTCATCTCCTTTCCCACATTTGATTCCCTCCCCAGGCCAATGAAAGAGGATTCTTGGCTGTTTTTGCACCTGATATTCTGTTTTGGATACTGTATTTTTCATGGGTGATCTCCTATCTTTGGCATTTCCTCCCTTCATTTCCCCATTTCCTAGTTTCCCTGGCTTTCTTCAAGTATCAGCTAAATTCCCATTCTCTTTATGAAGTCTTTCACAATTTCCCCCTTCACTTAATTATAGGACTTGGTACAAAAATACTTAATAAATTATGATGACTTTCTAACTTAAAAACACACATACAAACACACATACACACACAGAAATATTGAGTATTTCTTTAAGGGTTACTTTTCCTTTTCCCCATTCATAGTGTAACTTAAGATGAGACAAACAATTCTATAGGTAGAAGTGACAATGATACAATGATTTTTTTTTCTTATTCTGATATTTTGCATTTTGCAGTAGGAGAGATATAACAAAAAAGAGGACAAATTTCTTTATTACTAGATGACTGTTCTTTTACTTTGCATACTCTGCCAATTCAAAGATTCCTTGAAGGAATAGCTCCTCTTGAAAGGCTTCTAGAAGCATTACAGAATAGTGATTGTATGTACTCAGTAACAGGAGTATGACTTGGACAAGTTTATTGATTCCCAATATTTTGTGAAGAAACAAAGTCCATTCATTGCTAAATCATAGTCAGATAAATACTAAGTAACAAACACAATATCTATGTGTATATGTGTGTCACATGTTATATGCACATGTATTTATATATGCATACATATATCCTCATGCACTTATATGCACATATGTATTTTATGTATTACACATATGTATGTGTGTGCTTATGTGTTTGCATATTAATACATATGTACACACTTGAAACTTTTTACTTGTGTCTCTATTATGAGCACAATTCTGAGCATAAATATACATATAGATTTTAGGAGAGAAGTGTCCTTTAAGAACATATTTAACTTGTTAGTTTCTGACCTTTGAATCCAAGAGTAGAAGAGTATGTGATATATTTCAGCATCTCATGTGGATGAGAAGAAGCATACACTTGAAGGTCATTCCATTAACAGTATGTATTACATCACCAACATCACTAACAGAAGGGCTCCTGTGGTTTCATCAATTTTGTCCCATCTAATAAGGCAGAGCCTTGCAGCAACATGAACTCAATATGAGTTTCAGTATAATCCAAAAGAATATTGATCAAATCACAATTATTACTTTTCCTGCCCCTTTCATACTATACAGATAACACAAAACTGAGAAAGACTACAAATATGCTGTTAAGGAAAAATCAATACTCAGAAGATGAGTGAATAAATAAATAAACATTTATTAAACATTTGCTATCTGTCAGGAATTATATGATAAGGATAAAAAGAAAGAAAGCTCAGGGTCTCTGAACTCAAAAACCTTACCTTCTAACCTGGGAGATAACCTAGGGGGGAAAAAATAGGAATCTAGAAGAATAGCTACATATACAAAATAGACAGAATAATAATCTGAGAGAACAAGGTATTAACGTTTGAGAAAACTAGAAAAGACCCCATGGATTAGATGGAATTTGAATTAAATTTTAAAAGAAATCCAGGGAATTAAAAGGAGGAAGTTATGGGATGGAAGTTTTAGGTGGGAGGGAGAATAAATGTAAAGGAATTAGAATACATAATGCTATGTTCAAGGAAAAGACTTTTCATTTGCTAGAATGCAAGATCAACTACAGTGAGATGTAATTAAATGTAAACTATTATGTTAGAATAAGAAATTGCAAAACGTTTAGACTAGACAAAAATGGAAGAAAATTAATTAAAGAAATGAATTGAAGTTATATTTTTAAAGGTGACCGTGAAAAATAAATAGAAATAATTTGGAGAAAATAAAGAAGGGGTGATTTTATTTAGCTATTTATAATAAGAGAAAATAAAGTATATTTAGGTGACTACTTAAATGAAAGAAAAATAAATTAACAGGCTAAATAAAAATTCAAATTTAAGAAAAGCTATAACAAATTAGAGATTAGAAGGAATTAAAAAAGAGGAAAAGAGAACCTATGGGGGTTAGGTTACCTTAAATTAGATTAAGAAAAAAATTATTGAAGAGGCAAATAATATCTTTAAAGAGGAAAAGAAAAAAAAATCTTTAATTCATAAATATAAATATTAATTGCGAAGTGAGAAAAATATAAATGTAAATCATAATTTTAACATAAATGAATTAAGCAATATAATAAAATATTATGAATTGAAGGACTGTATAAGAAAACAAAAAAAAATATATAATTTATTGCTTCCAAGAAACATATTAGAAAATGTTTGTACATATATATGTATATATGTATGTGTATGTATATACATGTATATGTGTTAGAGGTACATGTCTTTCTTATCCAATCATTTTAGTTATGTTCTACTCTTTGTGACTTCTTTCCAAATTTCCTTGGCAGATATTGAAGTGGTTTACAATTTTCTTTTTTTAACTCATTTACAGATGAGGAAACTTAGTCAAACAAGGTTATGTGGCTTACCCTGTGTCATACAGTTAGAACCAACAAATATATTAATTCAAGCACACACACATATAACATATATATATATACATATATATATATATTATATATACATGGTAATATCTATATTGAAAACTTTAAAAAATATATAGAAATAATTAATATGATTAAAGCAAGTTTTTGAGAAGTCTAACAAAACTGACAAACTTATCCAATCTGGCTTAAAAGGTTTAAAAATCAAATTAATGAAATAATTAATGAATAATGTGAAATGCCAAGAAAACTGGAAGAAATAAAAATAATCATCTGAAACTATCTAGTAACAAAGCATAATACCAAAAAAATGGAAAAAAAAAAAGGGTAGGAATGAAGAGGGAGTACATATTATAAGGCAGCAGTCATCAAAAACCATCAACTATTGGTCAAAAAATATAGAAGCAGATTAATGGAAAGGACTAAACAAGAAAGAATGAAAATCAATGGAATTTAGTAATATAGTGTTTTGTAAACTATAAAATATTTAGTAAATGACATTTTTAGATATAAAGTAGGAAAAGTAGAAAACAGTTTGATAGAAACTGAGTTTAGATCAAATGTATAAAATTTCAAAAGAAATTCAAAATCAACATGGGGCTTTAATATTAAAAATTATGTAAAATAGTAGAAAAGAAGTACATCATATACTTTTCACAGCTATGTATTAGTGATATGTTCTGAACTAAAGCTGAGACAGAAGCAAATACAAAATATAAATGTGTTTAGGGAAAGAAATGCCTGAAAGTGAATAAAATGTCTTTATATGCACATACATACACACTTATACATGAAAAAAATTAATAACCATGGGAATATTATTTCAAAACATTAATAATAAGAAAAATTCAAATAAAAAATCTGTGTGATTTTATTCATATCTTATAAATTGAAAGATGACAAAAATGAGAAAAGTGAATGTTGGAGGGATTTTAGGAAAATAGGGACATTAGTGCATTATTTCTGGAGTTATGAATGATTGTGATTATTTTAGAAAATAATTTGGAACTATGCTAATAGGGTCAATGAAATGTACATACACTTTGACTATATACATTCCCCAAGGGAATTATTTACAAAGAACGACCTCATTTTTATCAAAATAGTTACTGTAGAAATTTTTATGTTATCAAATATTTATCCATTGATTGCGTATGGTTAAACAAATAATTGTGCATAAGTGTAATGTATTATAACTGCTTTAAGAAACAATATGATAGGACTTCCAGGGATGGAGCCAAGATAGCTAAGTGAAGACAGGAAGCTACTCAGGCTTTTGCAATTTTCCTGCAAAACTACATGAAAAAAGAATCTGATAAAACGAAACCATTCTCTAGCTCAAGACAGACTGGAAAATTTTCAAGAAAGGTCAACCTCACAGGGGTTAAAAAGGTGTTCAGCTCAGGTCAGATAGATTTTGGGATAGACAGTGAATGGGATTTAACTACAGCAAATCAGCAACTATGACTCTCAGTCTTCAGTAGAGGAGCACATGAGTGGGACAGTTTCTTGTCCCACCTTAGAAGGCAAACACTGGGAAACCAAGCTGAACTCCTGAAAAGAGTAAGCAAAGCTACTGTATGCAAGCACAAGATGCTCCTATGCTCAAAGCCAAGAAGGAAGGTTGGTACAGCTCCCTCTTTTATCCCATACATGGTTTGTTAACCATAAAAGTCAAACAAAAGAGAAAATATCAAAAGAAAAGGAAAGACAATGATCAACAAACAGAAAAGAATCTTGACCACAGAAGGTTACTATGGTGACAAGGCAGACCAAAACACCAATTCAGGTAAGGATAGAATGTCCACAGAATCTCAAAGGATGGTATGAATTGGTCTCAAGCCAAAAGAGAATTTTTAGAAGTGCTCACAAAAGACTTTAAAAGACAAATGAAAGAGGGAGAAGAAAAAATGAGAAAGGAAATGAGAGACATGCATGACAGAATCCACAGCCTGGAAAAGGAAGGGGAAAAAAAAGTTGTCTGAAGAAAATAACTCCATAAATTAACCAAGTGGAAAAAGAGATACAAAAGCTAACTGAAGAAAATCATACATTAAAAACTAGAACAGGGCAAATGGAAGCTAATGATTCTGCAAAACAGCAAGAATCAGTTAAACAAACTAAAAAAAAAAAAAAAAAAAAAAAAAAAAGGAATAAAATGTGAAATGTCTCCTTGGAAAATCAGCTGATTTGGAAAATGGATCCAGAAGAGACAATTTAAAAATTATTGGTCTACCTGAAATTCATGACCAAAAAAAGAGCCAGGATAGCATTCTATAAGAGATCACTAAGGAAAAGTGCCCTAATATTGTAGAAACTAAGAGGGAAATGGTCACTGAATGATAATCATGGGAAAGGTATCTCGCAAGAAAAATTTCTTTTTTTTTAAATTGTATTTATAATTTTTTGACATTATATATGCATGAGTAATTTTTTTATAACATTATCCCTTGTATTCATTTTTCCAAATTATCCCCCCTCCCTCTACTACCTCCCCCCGATGACAGGCAATCCCATACATTTTACATTTGTTACAATATAACATAGATACAATATATGTTTGTAAATACCATTTTCTTGTTGCACATTAAGTATTAGATTTTGAAGGTATAAGTAACCTGGGTAGATAGATGGTAGTACTAACAATTTACATTCACTTCCCAGTGTTCCTTCTCTAGGTGTAGTTGTGTCTGTCCATCATTGATCAACTGGAAGTGAGTTGGATCTTCTTTATGTTGAAGATATCCACTTCCATCAGAATACATCTTCATACAACATTGAAGTGTACAGCGATCTTCTGGTTCTATTCATTTCACTCATCATCAGTTGATGTAAGTCTCTCCAAGCCTCTCTGTATTCCTCCTGCTGGTCATTTCTTACAGAGCAATAATATTCCATAACCTTCATATACCATAATTTACCTAACCACTCTACAATTTATGGACATCCATTCATCTTCCAGTTTCTAGCCACTACGAAAAGAGCTGCTACAAACATTTTGACACATACAGGTCCCTTTCCCCTCCTCAGTATTTCTTTGGGATATAAGCCCAATAGCAGCAATGCTGGATCAAAGGGTATGCATAGTTTGATAACTTTTGGGGCATGGTTCCAAATTGCTCTCCAGAATGGCTGGATTCTTTCACAACTCCACCAGCAATGTATTAGTGTCCCAGTTTTCCCATATCCCCTCCAACATTCATCATTATTTGTTCCTGTCACCTTAGCCAATCTGACAGGTGTGTACTGGTATCTCAGAGTTGTCTTAATTTGCATTTCTCTGATCAGTAGTGATTTGGAACACTCTTTCATATGAGTAGATATAAGTTCAATTTCATCATCTGAGAATTGTCTTTTCATATCCTTTGACCATTTATCAATTAGAGAATGGTTTGATTTCTTATAAATTAGGGTCAGTTCTCTATATTTTGGAAATGAGACCTTTATCAGAAACTTTAACTTTAAAAATATTTTCCCAATTTGTTACTTCCCTTCTAATCTTGTTTGCATTAGTATTGTTTGTACAGAAACTTTTTAGTTTGATGTAATCAAAATCTTCTATTTTGTGATCAATAATGATCTCTAGTTCTCCTCTGGTCATAAATTCCTTCCTCCTCCACAGGTCTGAGAGGTATACTATTCTCTGTTCCTCCAATCTATTTATGATCTCATTTGTTATGCCTAAATCATGGACCCATTTTGATCTTATCTTGGTATATGGTGTTAAGTGTGGATCCATATCTAATTTCTGCCATACTAATTTCCAGTTTTCCCAACAGTTTTTTCCAAATACTGAATTTTTATCCCTAATGTTGGTATCTTTGTGTTTGTCAAAGACAAGATTGCTATAGATGTACTCTTTTTCATCCTTTGTATCTAATCTGTTCCACAAATCGATCAGTCTATTTCTTAGCCAATACCAAATGTTTTTGGTGACTGCTGCTATATAATATAGCTTTAGATCAGGTACACCTGGACCACCTTTATTTGACTTTTTTTTTTCCATTAGTTTCCTTGCAATTCTCGACCAAACTTCCGTATGAATTTTGTTGTTATTTTTTCTAGGTCATTAAAATAGTTTCTTGGGAGTCTGATTGATATAGCACTAAATAGATAGATTAGTTTGGGGAGTATTGTCATCTTTATTATATTCGCTCGGCCTATCCATGAGCACTGAATGTCTTTCCAATTATTTAAATCTGACTTTATTTTTATGGCAAGTGTTTTGTAATTTTTCTCATATAATTCCTGACTATTCTTTGGTAGATGGATTCCCAAATACTTTATACTCTCAACATTTGTTTGGAATGGAATTTCTCTTTGTATCTCTTGCTGTTGCATTTTGTTGGTGATATATAAAAATGTTGATGTTTTATGTGGATTTATTTTGTATCCTGCAACTTTGCTAAAATTCTGAATTATTTCTAATAGCTTTTTAGCAGAGTTTTTGGGGTTCTCTAAGTATACCATCATGTCATCTGCAAAGAGTGATAGTTTGATTTCCTCATTTCCTACTCTAATTCCTTGAATCTCTTTCTCAGCTCTTATTGCCGAGGCTAGCGGGTCTAATACTATATTTAATAGTAATGGTGATAGTGGGCAAACTTGTTTCACTCCTGATCTTACTGGGAAAAGTTCCAGTTAATTTCTATTGCATATTATGCTTACTGACAGTCTTAAATATATGCTTCTGATTATTCTAAGGAATAGTCCATTTATTCCTATACTCTCAAGAGTTTTTAGTAGGAATGGATGTTGGATTTTGTCGAATTCTTTTTCTGCATCTATTGAGATAATAATATGGTTTTTATTAATTTGATTATTAATATGGTCAATTATACTAATAGTTTTCCTAATATTAAACCAGCCCTGCATTCCTGGTATAAATCCTATTTGATAATAGTGTATTATCCTGGGGATGATTTCCTGAATTCTTTTTGCTAATATCTTATTTAAGATTTTAGCATCAATATTCATTAAGGAAATTGGTCCATAATTTTCTTTCTCAGTTTTTGATCTACCTGGTTTAGGTATCAGTACCATGTCTGTGCCATAAAAGGAGTTTGGTAGGACTCCTTCATGCCCCATTTTTTCAAATAATTTATATAACATTGGGGCTAATTGTTCTTTAAATGTTCGGGAGAACTCACATGTAAATCCATGTTGTCCTGGGGATTTTTTCCTGGGGAGTTGATTAATAGCTTATTCTATTTTTTTTTTTTTTTTCTGAAATGGGACTATTTAAGCAATTTATAACCTCCTCTGTTAATCTAGGAAGCCTATATTTTTGGAGAAAGTCATTCATTAGACTTAAGTTATCAAATTTATTGGCATAAAGTTGGGCAAAGTAACTCCTTATTATTTCTCTAATTTCCTCTTCATTGGTGGAAAGATCCCCCTTTTAATTTGTAAGACTAACAATTTGATTTTCCTCTTTCCTTTTTCTGATCAGATTTACTAAAGGTTTATCTATTTTATTGGCTTTTTCATAAAACCAACTCTTGGTTTTATTTATTAATTCAATAGTTTTTTTTTTACTTTCAATATTATCTGATTTCTCCTTTTAATTTATGTTTTTCAAGTTTAATTTTTGCTGTTTCACCCAGTCATTCTTTAAGATGAGATGATTCAGTTTCCAATTACTTTTTGGTCTATTTAACTCTAACTTCTTATTGAATGTAGCTTTTATTGCATTGTGGTCTGAGAAGAAGGCATTTATTATTTCTGCCTTCCTACATTTAATTTTGAGATCTTTATGTCCTAATATATGGTCAATTTTTGTATAGGATCCATGAACTGCTGAGAAGAAAGTATATTCCTTTCTGTCACCATTCAGTTTTCTCCACAGGTCTATCATACCTAGTTTTTGTAATGTTCTATTTACTTTTTTAATTTCTTTCTTATTTGTTTTGTGGTTTGATTTGTCTAAATCTGAGAGTGCAAGGTTGAGATCTCCCACTATTATAGTTTTACTGTCTATTTCTTCTTGCAACTCTCTTAACTTCTGCTTTAGGAAGTTATATGTTATACCACTTGGTGCATATATGTTTAGTATTGATATGGCTTCATTATTTATGCTACCTTTTAGCAGGATATAGTTTCCTTCCTTATCTCTTTTAATTAGATCAACTTCTGCTTTTGCTTGATCTGAGATAAGGATGGCTACCCCTGCTTTTTTGGCTTTACCTGAAGCATAATGGATTCTGCTCCAATCTTTTACCTTTACTCTGCATGTATCTCCCTGCTTTAAGTGTGTTTCCTGTAAACAAAATATTATAGGGTTCTGACTTTTGATCCAGTCTGCTATCCATCTCCATTTGATGGGAGAGTTCATCCAATTCACATTTACAGTTAAAATTACTAATTCTGTATTTCCTGCCATCATATTATCCTCAGATTATGCTTTTTCCCTTTACCCCCCTGAACCCCTTCCCTGATATTTAAGTTATAGACCCCACTTGTGACATGCAGCCCTCCTTTTTTTAGTATCCCTCCCCCCTCCTTCCAATTCCCTTCCCTTATTGCCCTTTTCCTTTTCCCTTTTCCTCTCCCACCTTTTAATGAGATGAGAGAGAATTCTCTGAAAAACAAATATGTCAATTATTTACTCTTTGAGCCTCTTCTGATGAGAGTAAGATTCACACAATGTTTCTCCCCCACTCTAAATTCCCTCAGATATGTTATATTTTCTATGCCTCTTCCTGGGATGTACTTTCCCTCTTTTTATCACTCCTTCCCCTTTTTCTAATAATACCCCCTTCTCTTTACTACTCCCCCTCTTTTTATATCAGTAAAATCAAATTATCCATGAGTACTTTCTATACACCCAAAACAGAGATACAGTTCTCAAGGGTTCTGTGTACCTTTTTCTGTTTCTCTTTAGTCTTGTGGATGTTGATCAACTTTTTTTGTTTAAGTCTGTTTTTTTTCCTTAGAAACAAATGGAATTCCTCTGTTTCATTGAATGACCATCTTCTTCCATGGGAAAAAATTCTAAACTTAGCCGGGTAGTTTATTCTTGTTTGTAGTCCTTGATCTTTTGCCTTTTGGAATATCAGGTTCCAGGTCCTTTGATCTTTTAATGTGGAGGCAGCCAGACCTTGAGTGACCCTTATTGTGGCCCCTTGATATTTGAATTGCTTTTTTCTAGCTGCTTGCAACATTCTTTCCTTTGTGTGTTAATTCTGCAGCTTAGTCACAATATTCCGTGGAGTTTTTTTTTTTTTTTTTTTTTTGGGGGGGGTCTTTTCCAGAAGGTGTTGGATGAATTCTTTCAACGCCTATTTTCCCTTCTGTTTCTATTATCTCTGGACAGTTCTCTTTGATGATTTCCTATAAAACAGAATCTAGGCCCTTTTTTTGGTCATAGTTTTTGGGAAGTCCAATGATCCTCAGATTATCTCTCCTAGATCTATTTTCCAGGTCTATAGATTTTCCCAGTAAGTATTTGACGTTATTGTCCAGCTTTTCATTTTTTTTTTTTTTTGTTTTGTTTTTGTTTTATTTTGTTTGACTGATTCTTGGGTTCTCAATGAATCATTCATTTCTATTTGTTCCGTCCTGATTTTTAATGAGTTATTTTCTTCATTCACAGTTTTTAGTTCTTTTTGCATATGCCCAATTGAGTTTTTAAATGAATTATTTTGCTCTATTGATTTTTTTTTCTATTTCCCTAAATTTTTTTTAGAGAATTATTTTCTTTTTCCAATTCAGAAAGCCTACTTTCTTGAGAATTTTTTATCCTTTCCACTTCAGAAATCCTACTTTCCTGTGATTTTTTAACCTTTTGTAATTCACAAATTTTGTTTCCCTGAATCTCCTGTGAATTCTTTATTTTTTCCAACTCAAATTTCAGAACGTTGTTATTCTCTATCATAGCTTCTCTTTTCTTTCCCCATTTTTCTTCAAACTCTTCATTTTTTAATAGTCTCTTCTAGGAGAGAGTTATGTGATGAGGGGCAGGTATCATTCCCCTTTAGGCTGTTATCTGCTGACTCTCTGCTATTAACTTCCTCAGGGTTGGATACCCGCTCTTTCTCTGTGTAGAAGGAATCAGTGGTTATTTTTAGCTTTTTACTCATATTTAAAAAATCTTTTGGGGTCAGTTCTTGGGGTAAGAAATTATTTATTTATTTTTTTTTTTACCAGCTTCCTCCCAGACCAGATGGATGCAGAGGCTCCTGTGCCTGAGCTAAGAGAGAGCTCTGGGAGAGAGTTCCCCTCCCTCTTCCTGGAAGTGCCTCAGAGGTGATTAGTACGGTTGTGGCTGTGCTGTGAGGGTTGCCCAGTGAAGGACCCCACTCTGTGTCCTAGTGACTTCCCTGAGGTTTAAGACTGAACAGTAAAGGCAACACAAAGCCCAACCAATATGCCCCTTGGGGCGGGGATATAAGCAGCTGAAGTGAAAAGCCCCTGAGCTCAAACTGGAAGTGTCTGCCCAGAAACCATAGTCCCTATTTCAAAGGTTCTGCTTCTCTGGAACTTCTGTGGCTGAGTTCCACAGCCTCCAGCCAAGCCAGGCACTATGTGAATTAGATGTTGCCTTGGCCTCTGTCCCCGCTTTTCAAGCTCTTAACTACCCCAAGGTGAAGTCCCGGACCACAGATGGAGGCTTCACAGCCTTGCCGAGATCTGTTAGGTCACTTCCAGATTGGGGTTCTAGGATCTGGCTTTATATTTTAAAGTGGCTTGATTTCTCTTCTGGACTGCTGTTTTATAAGCAGAGAAGAGCTATCAGCCTGTGCCATATTCTTCTATTTCAGTGGCTTCTCTGATCCCAGAGTTCTGTCGAACTCAATCAGCGCAGTGTGCTAGCACCTCACCCCATCTGTGTTGGCCTTTTTTCTTCCTCCCCTAGGAACTGACCTTTTCTGTTTTAACTCCAGATTCTCTTCAGCTGGTAAGTCGTGCTTCCAGTCCTTGTGGTTTCTATCAGTCCAGCATTATTTTTGAGGCTGATTTAACTAATTGGTATTGAGGGAAGAAGGGAGCTCACAAATTCACATGTATCTTCTCCGCCATCTTCAATTTCATCTATTTCTGATGAAAAAACCAGAAAAGTTCAATCTCCACATATAGGAACAGGTAAAAAGAAATCTAGGGACTAAATTTTGGTTAAGAATATCAATAGAGAACAAATATATAATTTGGTTTTACAATTATAACATAAAAAAGAAACTAGAGGTGGAAAGGAAATTGGACTAGAAAGATGATAAAGTGGGGGTACTGCATCTCACAAAGAGGCAAAATCAACCTATTATATCTGAGGGAAAGAAAGGAGGGGGATGAACATAGTGTATATCTTACTCTCATCAGAACTGTCTTAAAGAGAAAAAAAATAGAAGAATATTAGAAAAAATTTCAATTTACTGAGAAACTTCCCCCACCTCACTGAAAAGTGGGAGGAGAAAAGTGAAAAGGGAAAGAGTAAGCTAAGCAGAAGGGAATACAAAAATTGTGAGAAAAGGGGTAAGAAAAGAGGAGGAATTCTAAGGTGGGGGAAGGATTCTAAAAAGGGAGGGTTGTGAGAGGCAAGTGATGCTCACAAATTTAATGCTTGGGATGGGGGGGGAGGGGGAAGTAAAGGAGAAAAACATAAGGAGGGATTAACAAGGTGGCAAGAAATACAGAATTAGTAATTTTAACCATAAATGTGAGTGGGGTAAACTCTCCCATAAAATGGAGGTGGATAGCAGACAGGATTAAAAGCCAGAATCCTACAATATGTTATTTACAAGAAACACACTTGAAGTAGGGTGATACATACAGAGTAAAGGGAAAAGGCTGGAGCAGAATCTACTATGCTTCAGGTGAAGTCAAAAAAGCAGGGATAGCCATTCTGATCTCAGATCAAGCAAAAGCAAAATTTGATCTAATTAAAAGTGATAAGGAAAAAAATATGTCTTGCTAAATGGTAGCATAGATAATGAAGCAATATAAATATTAAATGTATATTCATCAAGTGGTGTAGTATCTAAATTCTTAAAAGAGAAATTAAGAGAGTTGCAAAAAGAAATAGTCAGCAAAACTATTATAGTGGGTGATTGCAACATTGCACTCTCAGAATTAGATAAATCAAACCACAAAATAAATAAGAAAAAAGTCAAAGAGGTAAATAGAATTCTAGAAAAGTTAGATATAATGGATCTTTGGAGAAAACTAAAGGGAGACAGAAAGGATTATACTTTCCTCTCAGTAGTTCATGGAATGTATACTAAAATTGACCATATATTAGGATATAAAAATCTCAAAATGCAGAAAGACAGAAATAGTAAATGCATCCTTTTCAGATCATGATTCAATGAAAATTACATTCAATAAAAAAGCCAAGGGAAAATAGACCAAAAAATAATTGGAAACTAAATAATCTCATCCTAAAGAATGATTGGATGAAACAGCAAATCATAGTGATAATTAATAATTTCATGCAAGAAAATTACAATAATGAGACATTATACCAAAATATGTGAGATGCAGCCAAATTGGTATTTTGGGGAATTTTTATATCTCTAGAAGCCTACTTGCATAAAATAGAGGAAGAAAAGGTCAATGAATTAGACTTGCAACTAAAAAAGTTAGAAAAGGAACAAATTAAAAACCTCCAGTCAAATACTAAAGTTGAAATTCTAAAAATAAAAGGAGAGATTAATAAAATTGAAAGTAAAGAAACTATTGAATTAATAAATAAAACTAAGAATTGGTTTTGTGAAAAAACCAACAAAATAGATAAACCCTTAGTAAATTTGATTAAAAAAAGGAAAGAAGAAAATGAAATTGTTAGTCTTAAAAATGAAAAGGTGAATGAAGAGGAAATTAGAGCAATAACAAGGAGTTACTTTGCCCAACTTATGCCAAAAAATTTGATAACTTAAATGAAATGGAAAAGTACCTTTAAAACTATAGCTTTTCCAGATTAACAGAGGAAGAAGTAAATTTGTTAAACAGACTTATTTTAGAAAAAGAAATAGAACAAGTTATTAATCAACTGCCTAAGAAAAAATCCCTAGGACTAGATAAATTTACATTTGAATTCTATCAAACATTTAAAGAACAATTAACTCCAAGGCTGTATAAACTACTTGAAAAAATAGGGTTTGAAAGAGAACTACCAAATTCATTTTATGACTCATCCATGGTACTGATATCTAAACCAGGTAGATTGAAAACGGAGAAAGAAAATTATATCCCAATCTCCCTAATGAATATTGATGCAAAAATCTTAAATAAAATATTAGCAAAAAGATTACAGAAAATCATAGCCAGGATGACCAAGCAGGATTTATACCAGGAATGCAGGGCTGCTTCAATATTAGGAAAACTATTAGCATAATTCACTATTTTGATAACCAAATTAACAAAAACCAGATAATCATCCCAATAGATGCAGAAAAAGCATTTAATAAAATCTAATATCCATTTCTAATAAAAAACATGTAAAGTCCGAACTAGCTCCCTGAAGGCCTCAGAATCAGCCACAATCAGGATAAGCAAAAGCCCTTGGTCTTTAGGGGGAGAAGTGAAGGAGATGGACAAAACTGCCAGGAGTTTTGGCAAGGATCCTTCCTTGATTCAAGAGTCCAGAATCTCCACAAATCTCTACACTTTTCTCCTCTGTATCCTGAGGCTAAATAAAGTTCTCTTGCCTCTCTCATTCCACCTCCTAATCCTTACCTACAATTCTTTTAACCCCAAGCATTGAACTAGCATCAACTGTGAGAAGAGAAATTCCAAACATATGCTAATAGAGTTATTGTCCAATAGGTAATTAGCTTTAAGTGCTCAGCTGTCTGATTCAAGCACACCTTTTAAGAGTTTCAGCCCTTTATAATAACAATTGAGAGTATAGGAATAAATAGACTTTTCCTTAAAATATTTAGGAGCATCTATTTAAAACCATCAGTAAGCATCATATGTAATGGGAATAAACCAGAACCATTCCCAATAAAAAAGATTACTCACTCTCACCATTACTATTCAATATCGTTTTAGAAATGCCAGCTTTGGCAGTAAGAGTTGAGAAAGAAATTAAAGGAATTATAATAGTAATGAGGAAACCAAATTATCACTCTTTGCAGATGATATGATGGTATACTTAGAGAACCCCAGAGATTCCACTAAAAAGCTATTAGAAATCATCTACAACTTTAGCAAAGTTGCAGGATACAAAATAAATCCACATATATCCTCAGCATTTTTATACATCCCCAAAAACATCCAACATCAAGAGATACAAAGAGAAATTCCATTTAAAATAACTACTGATAGCATAAAATATTTGGGAATCTTATCTGCCAAAGGAAAGTCAGGAATTATATGAGCAAAACTGCAAAACACTTTCCATACAAATAAAGTCAGATTTAAATAATTGGAAAAATATTAAATGTTCTTGGATAGGGTGAGCAAATATAATAAAGATGACAATACTGCCTAAATGAATCTATTTATTTAGTACTATACCAATCAGACTTCTAAGAAACTATTTTAATGACCTAGAAAAAAGTAACAACAAAATTCATATGGAAGAACAAAGGTCAAGAAATTCAAGGGAACTAATAAAAAAAAGAAAAAAATCAGATGAAGGTGGCCTAACTGTACCTGGTTTAAAACTATATTATAAAGCAATGGTCATCAAAACCACTTGATATTGGCTAAGAAATAGACTAGTTGATCAGTGGAATAGGACAAAATAGCCAATAACTGGAGCAATCTAGTGTTTGACAAACATCCTAACTTTTGGGATAATAAGAATTCACTATTTGATAAAAAATGATGGGAAAACTGGAAATTAGTATGGCAGAAATTAGGCATGGACCCACACTTAACACCACACACCAAGATAAGATCAAAATGGGTTCATGATTTAGGCATAAAGAATATGATTATAAATAAATTAGGGGAACATAGGATAGTTTATTTATCAGACTTGTGGAGGAGAAAGGAATTCGTGAGCAAAGAAGAACTAGAGTTCATTATTTATCACAAAATAGAAAATTTTGATTATATAAAGTTAAAAAGCTTTTGTACAAATAAAACTTTATTCAAACAAGTTTAGAAGGGAAACAATAAACTCGGAAAACATTTTTACAGTTAAAGGCTCCAATTTCCAAAAGGTCTCATTTCCAAAATATATAGAGAACTGACTCTAATTTATAAGAAATCAAGCCATTCTCCAATTGATAAATGGTCAAAGATATGAACAGACAATTTTCAGATGATGAAATTGAAACTATATCCACTCATATGAAAGGGTGTTCCAAATCACTATTGATCAGAGAAATGCAAATTAAGACAACTATGAGATACCACTATATACCTGTTGGATTGTCTAAGATGAGAGGTAAAAATAATGCTGAATATTGAAGGAGGTATGGGAAAACTGGGATAGTGATGCATTGTTGGTAGAGTTATGAATGGATCTAACCATTCTGCAGAGCAAACTGGAATTATGCTCAAAAAGTTATCAAACTGACCATACCCTTTGATCCAGCAGTGTTTCTACTGGCTTTTATCTCAAAGAGATATTAAAGAAGGGAAAGGGACCTGTATGTGCCAAAATATTTGTGGCAGCCCTTTTGTAGTGGTTAGAAACTGGAAAATGATTGGATGCCCATCAACTGGAGAATGGTTGGATAAATTGTGGTATATGAATGTTATGGAATATTATTGTTCTGTAAGAAATGACCAGCAGGATGAATACAGAGAGTCTTGGAGAGACTTACATCATCTGATGCTAATGAAATGAGCAGAGCCAAGAACTGTTATAACTTCAACAACAATACTGTATGATGATGTATTCTGATGGAAGTGGATATCTTCGACAAATGCATAAAGGCAGAAATAGTAAATGCTTGCTTTTTAGACCACAATGCCATAGAATTATATACAATAAAGGGGCAGGAAAAGATAGACTAAAAACCAATTGGAAATTAAATAATCCAATTATAAAAAGTGAGTGGGTCAAATAACAAATCATAGCAACAATTTATAATTTCATCTAAGAAAATGATAATAATTAGACTGTTAGGTTCTTACTAAGTGCTAAGTCAGTACTTAACAATTCTCTAGTTCCAGCCTTTACTGGGAGTTTTACCCCTTCAAACTCCTGGGGGAGGAGCTTGCATGCTTAGGAGGAGCAAGTTCATTGGCTGATATTTTTTCCCTGAAGCTCCTGAGTTATTCCACACCCATTCTCAAGGAGGATAAAAGAGGACTGCACTCAAGAGATAGAGAGTATACTCTAGGCCAGAGTTGGAGCAGCTCTCTGGAGGAAGGAGAGTCTGGTCTAGAGGTTGAGTTGAGACAGCAAGTCTCCCTCCAGAGAGCGATCGACAGTTTCTGGAGACAACAGAACATTACATGAGACAACATACCAAAACCTATGGGATGCAGCTAAAGCAGTACTGAGTAGAAATGTTATGTCTCTACATAGCTACATGAATAAAATAAAGAAAGACAAGATCAATGAATCAGGAATGCAAAAAAGCTAGAAAAGGAATAAATTAAAAAACCCTAATTAAATACCAAATTTCTGAAACTCAGAGTTTAATAAAATTGAAACTAAGAAAATTGTTGAATTTATACAACTGAGAGTTGCTTTTATGAAAAAAAATCGTTAAACTTTTGGTTAATTTGATTAGAAAAAAAGGGGGAAAAACAAATCACAAGCATCAAAAATGAAAAAGGATAAGTTTCCCAACAATGACAAAGAAATTAAATCACTAATTAGAAACTATTTTGCCCATCTGTATAATAGCAAGTCTGACAATTTAACTGAAATAGATGAATATTTACAAAAAATATAAATTGTCCAGATTAACAGAAAAGGAAATAAATTACTTAAATAGTCCTATTATAGAAAAATAAATTGAACAACACATCAATGAACACCCTAGAAAAAATCTCCAGGACTATATGGATTCACAAGTGAATTCTACCAGACTTTTAAAGAAAAATTAATTCCAATACTATGTAAATTATTTGTAAAAATAGATTAAAGAAAAAGGAGTATGCCAAATTTCTTCTATAACACCAATATGGTAGGGATACCTAAACCAGGAAGAGCCAAAACAGAGAAAGAAAATTATAGACCAATCTCCCTAATAAATCTTGATGCAAAAATTTTAAATAAAATATAAGCAAAGAGATTGTAGCAATTTTCAGCAGGATAATACCCCATGACCAAGTGGAATTTATACCAGGAATGCTGGGCTTGTTCAATATCAGGAAAACTAGTACCATAATCAACCATATCAATAAAAACCCAACAAAAATCATATAATAATCTCAATAGATTCAGAAAAAAAGCTTTTGACAAAATCCAGTCTTATTAAATAGTCCTTTAAAAAAAAAAACACTAGAGAGCATGAGGATGAAGGGAGGTTTCCTTAAAATATTAAATAGTATCTATCTAAAACCTACAGTAAGCATTATTTGTAATGAAGAGAAGCTGGACACATTTCAATAAGGACAGGGGTGAAACCAAAATGCCCATTCTCACCAGTATTATTCAACACTGTACTAGAAATGTTGGCTTTAGCAATAAGAAATTAAAAAAAAAATTAAAGGAATTAGAATTCACATTGAGGAAATAAGACTCACTCTTTGCAAATGAAATGATATAATTAGAGAATCCTAGAAAATTATCTAAAAACCTACTTGAAACAATTGCCACTTTCATCAAAGTTGTAGGATTTAAAATAAACTGACAGAAATCATCAGCATTTCTATAAACTATTGACAAAGCCCATCAGCAAGAGATAGAAAGAGAAATTCCATTTAAAATTATTGTAAACAAAATAAATTACTTGGGAATCTACTTACCCAGACAAACCCCAAAATTATATGAACACAATTATGAAACTTCTCACACAAATAAAGTCAGATCTAAACAATTGGCAAAAAATATTAATTGCTTATGGTTAGACCCAGTTAATGTAATAAAAAATACAATTTTGCCTAAATTAATCTATTTTTCCAAGGCCACATCAATCAAACTTACAAAAAATATTTTTTGAACTGAAAAAAATAATAAAATTAATCTCAAAGAACAAAGGGTCAAGAATATCAAGAGAATTTATGAGCAAAAATACAAATGATGGTGGTTTAGCAGTACCACACTTAAACCTACTGAGAAGAATCAAGTCTTTCATAGTTGATCATTGCATATTCTTGATACTATTGTGTAGAATGTATTCCTGACTCTGCTTGTTTCACCCAATCAGTCCTTGTAAATCTTTCCAAGCTTTCTAAAACTAACTTATTCATCATTTTTATAAAACAAAATATTCCATTCTCTTCATATACCAAAACTTGTTCAGCCATTCCCCAAATAAGAGGCATCTTCTCATTTTGAAGTTCTTTGCTACCACAGAAAGCTTTTACAAACAAATGTAAATCAACACATGCTATGTTCATATTTTATTTTCTATGTTTTTTTTTTTTTTTTTAATCTCTTCCCTGGCTTTTTCCTTTTGCTCTGGTCTGATTTTTCTTTTCCAACATGATTCATAAAGTAATGTGTATTAATTATACATAAAATTACTAGGAAAAATAAATAAATACAAATAAAAAATAAAACAAACACACAAACAAGAGAAATAATGTGATACTTTGATGAATATAGAGGAGCATGAAAAGAATCAACTGATGCAGAGTAACAAGCAAAGAAGGAAAATAAAACATACAATCACTACAAAATAAATGCAAATTACCAAACAATTTAGTAGAAATATTGCAGAATTTTGAAATACAAATATGATCCCCCAAAAAAGATATGAGAAGACATTTCTCACTTGATATAAATTCCTTTGCAAATATGAGTGGTACATGGGTATGGAATATTGCATGTTTCCTTTCTTCCTCTCAGATATTTTAATTACATGTTAAAATGTTTTACATTTAAAAAAATAGTTCTAATTTTTATCTTTTTCTTCTGTCCTTCCATCCTCATTGAAAAGGTAAACAATTTGCTACAGTTTATACCTTATAATCACATTATATTTTTTTCAGATTTTTCCTATGTAGATCTCTTTTGTTTTTTTCCCCTCTTTTATATGATGTAGTTCTCAAGAGAGAGGAAGAGAGATGTTAGAAGAAATGTCAATCTAAGAACAAAATAAATACAAATGTATTTTTCCTTTATTTACACTGGTATGTAATGAGAGAAGCATGACTAATGAATAATTAATAATGTGAAGAAGACCTAGATGATTTAATTGACTAAATTTTTTGAGTCAAGTGTAAAATTGCAGCCCAAAACATTATTACATCTTTAGAATTATGTTTTAGAATTAAAGCAGGAACAATTAGTCTTGTTCTGCTAATCAATCTATGTCCTGCTACTGCTTTTAGTTTTGGTTGTCATATTCTGGGATAAATATTGATTACACATTCCAATAACTATTCTCATTCTACAGGGAAAGTGGGATTCTGCTTCTTACCATTAATTAGTATTCAAGATTCTGTATGTTATCATAGGAGTAAAAAGAAAAGCATACAATGAAATGATAATAGCCAGCACAAAAGACTAAGATACAAATCAAATCACAAAATCAACTTGCTAACAGTTTCTTTCCTTTACATACTGATCTAATTTATACTAATACCGGTAGTTTGAATATCCGATTCCACAAATGGTTTCTCACTTCTTTCTCAAATCTTTAGGTATTTAACCTCCAAAGAAAAGCTTGATCTGGCCTAAATTGCATGTATTTGGATTCTAATTCAGAATATATCCTTTCATGAACCTTACTTCATCTCTTATCAAAGGTATGTGTCAGCCCTTTCTTCCCTAACTTCATTTCAGCCTAGGATGTCACAAATGAGAAACTGAATTAAGAGGAGAATTACTAAAATATTTGGGAGACTGGAAATCATAAAATATTAGATTTGGTAGAAGGAAGTAAGTGTTTATTTCTGGAGTTGTTTTAGGTGAGTCATACTAATTGCCTTCAAGTATTTTATGGAATCATAAACTCTCAGAATTCGAAAGAATTTAGTAAGTTTATTTAAAACTGTTTCAGAACCAGAATCCCTTTTACTATTTTCTCAGCAAGTGGTCATTCAACACATCTTTAAAATCTATTTAGGACAGCTATCATTGTTAGGAAACTTCCTTATGTTGAGATAAAATCTGCTTTTTATCTTTAAACATGCACTGAAAACCCCAAATAACACTAGCAAAAAAAGTATACTTAAAAAAAATCTAAAATCAAATCTATCTTTTTCAATTTCTGTTCTTTATGAATCTAACAATACTAGTATCCACTCCTAAGTTTACAGTGAAAACATTATAAATATTTCCTGCCAATTCTATGGTATGGTTTTAAGGATATCAACATCCATATCAGACTACTCAGTACCCCATTTGACATCTTGGTGACATTCCTAAATGTGAGATGTAGGATATGTATATCATACTATTTAATAAAAGTATTAATAATATGGTAAACCCTAAGATTATACACTTCCTTCTCTTTTTTATTTGTCAGTCCTATGAAAATAACCATTTGTTATACATATCTAGTCCTAGACTTCCTCCTGACTTCTGGTTTTCCATCACCAACTAACTGTTTATTGGTTATTTTCTAGCAAATTCTGCCCTTCTTGTTTCTTGTTTTCCTTGTAAAGACTCACCTTCCTTCTAGTTTCCCAGGTCTGTAACCCTGTAGTCATTCTGGATTGTTCTCTCACACTCTCTTCAGACATCAAATCTTATCAATTTTACCTTCACAATATCTCTCACACTTTTCTGTTCCTCTATATTTATTTGGCAATCAACCAAGTTCAGAGCCCCATCACTTCTTTCCTGGACTATTGCAATTGCTTCCAAATTGTACTCCCTATTTCCAATTTTTTATTGTAAAATCTACTATCCAAACAGCTGCCAAAATAATGCTCCTAAAGCACATATTTGACCATTTGATTCCTCTGTTCAAACAATTCTAGTCACTTTCTATGTATCTAGGATGAAATACAAATATTTTTAGCCTTTAAAGATCTTTCCAATTTGGCTACTACCTTTCCTGAATTATTATTTCCTTTCATACATTCTTTGATCCACCCAAAATGATGAACTTGCTGATCCCCATATAGACTATAAAGCAATGCTTTAAATAAAAAAATGATATTTCCTTAATAAATTTTAGCCTCCCAGTTTGAGAGTCTCTAGCTTTCTTCTTGGTCCTATTCAAATGCCATCTCCTAGATGAAGTCTATTCTGATCGCTTTTTCATTCTGGGCATCATGCCTCTCAGCATCACAGCCCATGTTAGATCAGATTCTTTAGTGATGGGTTGGGAGAGAAGTCACATTTTTACTTGGTTTTAGGAAGAACTTTTACAAATGAATTTCTTTTCAGCTCTAGGATTCTGAAATACTTTCAATATATCAGTTTCATTCAGTGTTTTGTATTTATTGGGGGGGAAATACCATGATATTTCAAATTACTTTCTTTTTTATTTCCATAGATGAATACTTAACACAACTGGGAATTAGAGTCCCCTACATTGATCTTGGTGATTGCTAACAAAGATTTAGCAATTAATTTTCTTGCAAGTCTAACTATTATGTGTGCTTCCCTATTGGGAGATAGAGGAAAGAAGAGATGCTTCAAAACCAGTTTGGCAAGTTCCAGAAGTCAGTTTGTGAATTGATTATAAATAAAATTGTCCAGCATGGCAGTACTGTACAATGTTAGAATTGGATTTAAAGCAGCTAACTCTAGGGATCATTCCATAAATGCTTACTGCCTGATTCAGCACTAAGATAACTGGTTATTTGAAGACATCCAGTAGGTAAAAATGAACTTTGTGAAAATGAGGTTTTGCCTTAAAGAGCTTGCTTTGATTATTAATTTCATTCCACATGATATATTTCAGAACCCCTGAATCATCAATTTGACCATCCTCTACCACAAAAGCTTCCATATGAAAAACTTAATTTTCAGGAAATCTTTATTTCTCAGTTTGATCTTACTCCTCTATTTCTTCAATTCTTTAATTCTTCCTAAATTCACTATCTAGAAATGTCTGTTTACATGGCTCTTAATCTTCCTTCTATTTCTGTAATTTTCACTCAAAGTCAGGCAGTCTCTCTTATTATCCATAAGTTCAGTGAAAGCTGAGTAATGTCTACCAGGAATGTATTGCTTTGAAGGGGCAGCCTGTAAAAATGGTCCACTGGTCTCTGATTACTTTGGTTTTTACTAGCCTTTCCTCTAACTGAAATACTAAGTAAAATCTTAATCTCTCCTTTCCCCACACAACGTAGATACACTATCAAGGATTTCCAGGAGAGAGGATATAATTTAATATGCTCTTGAAGCACTGACTTGTTAAGGTTAATGATGAAAAGTAAATAACCTAAGAGCCAGATTTTAAAAAAAAATCTTATAAGTCAACTTCTTAATTTTAGCCTTAAGCAGAAAGAGTATTTTCAATAGCAGCAAATCTTGCTGACAAGCTGGAGCAACTTCTTGACACATTGTAGTAATAAGACCAAAGAGAGAGTCATCTTTTCCCAGAAGACTGGGATTTTGAGTTGACCAATTGATTATGAGTCCTGAGGTTTCATTTTTGGGTTTGAAATTTTATAGGCACTATAGACTTCGACATTCCTGTGTAGTAAGTGGGACTAGAGATGCAACTTTGTTGGAATGTGAAAGTTAAATAGATTTAAGGACAAAAATACATTTAATTAATCTATATAAGTAAAGCCAAAGTTAAAATTTTTCTCATTCAGTTATCCTTATCTTACAGAAAAAGGAATATGCTGGAGCCAGCTCCAACCAACTTAGCAAACAACTTGTGAATTGTATGAGCATTTTTACTGGAGATCTGGAAAAGCCTACAAACTGTGACTTGGTTTATCATTTGATTGTATAGATTAAAGAAAGTGATTAAAATGTTAACATAGAAAAATTAAACATAAAAGTGAGTCACATGTATATTTTGATAGCTAGTTCTTAAATATTTACTAGTACATTTCTAATTTCTCCATATTCTTTTTATTTTCAGAATTTTAGGATAATAGGATAATAAAAAAGAACAGCTGAAAAGATTACCTAGTTCCACTTTTGCCTGAATTGGAATCCTCTCTTCCCCATTTTTTTTACAACTTTTATAAGTAATCACATAATCTCTGTTTGAATATATCTGGTCATAATCCAGTAGTGAATATGTATTTGTAAGTTCTAACTGTGCCAGGCAGGGAATTTTTTCCCTGAAGAAGCAGCTTTTCCCACAATAGCATACTTCTAATTGTCAGATTTATTACCTTATGTTGAGCCTAAACTTTCCCCTCTAATTCCTCATTCCTAGATATTGGTTTCAATATTTCAAAAGCTGAAGATCTTTGCTTTATGGTATACATAGATATTAAATATATTCTACATACCAGTATCTTCCCCTATGTTTTGAGTTAGCAGCAAAATTTTATCATAAGAGAAGGTCCCTTAATTTATCTACTTTTTTATCATCAGAAGTCCTTAAGAACTTAATATATTTCACTTTTCCTCTCTGTTTTTCTTTCAGTTTGAATTTGCAGGACTACAATTCTAAGCTAACTCAGGACAAAATATGCATGGAAATTAGTTCTCTTTGAAAAAAAAAAGAATAATGTAATGGGGGTAGCCTGATCTATCAGATCAAGTGTAGATATTCCTTGTCTGGTTCCAATCTTCATAGTCACATGGAAACACAATGTTAGCATATTTCAGACTGAAAGGCTAACATGATATGAGAACAAAATATTTTGTAAATAGTTGTGGAGCTGTTACTCAGTGGGCTATCCATCTTTCACTCTTCTTTCCCTTTATGGTCTCAAATAAACAAGACTCTGCAAGCACTTTGTGTCCTTGCATTTATTTTTTCTTGATATGGGACAAGAGTCTTTCTTCTGGCTGAGTTGAAAAGATAAAAGTCTTTCCTTTAAAGTCAAATCTTAATCTTTCATTTTTCCCATCAACCAAGAAACATCATCAAACATTTCCTGGAGAAGGTATATAATTTAAATGCCCTTGAATCAGTGACTTGTTAGGGCTAATGGTGAAAAGTAAAGAGACTAGGAGTCAAATTTTAAAAAAATCTTATAAGCCAACTTCTTAATTTTAACTTTAAGCAGGGAAAGTACTTTCAAGAGCAGTAGGACATCTTGCTGACAGACAAGAGCAATTCCTTGACACATGGTAATAAGTCCAAAGATATGGGTTTAGACAATATCTGTGAGTTTGGGAGATCTAGAATTATCATCAGAAGTCCCACTGATGACTAGAGATGATAACTGTAGCCATTAGAATAATGATGGAATAGCAGTGGAAGTAGCCATAGACAGATTTGGGCAAAGATAATCAACTTATATTGGTAGCACCTTCTGGGTCATGATATCCTCATGGTAGAAAGAAATACCAACTATGGACTGAAAGTAATAATATTAATCATCATAGCTAATTTCCCATTTTTAAAAAGTTTTAGAATTTTCTTTAAATATATCTTCTCCTCAGAACTTCACAACCTCCCCTGATAATAATATTCTTATTTTAACAGATAGGGGAACTAAAATTGTCAGAGGTTAAATGACTTGGCCAATATCAAACAGTGTTCATGAAGATTTGAAGTCAAGTCAAGAAGACTATAAGTTCAATGTGCTATATGTTGTGCTATATAAATGAAATAGTAGATGCAGTGCTAGACTTAAATTCAAAGAGATCTGAGTTCAAATCCTTCTTCTAACACTTATTAACTTTGTGACTCTAGGTAATTCATTTAACTTTTCTCAGAGTGGTTTTAAAGATCAAATGAAATAACACACACAAAGAATTTTGCAAGATTTCAAACACCAAACAAATGCTAGTTATTATAGCCCCCAAAGGCAATAATATTTAGAATCCAGCTAAAGGGGAAATTTATAAAGATTCTATAAAAGAAAAAGAAAATAAAAACTGCCCTGGCCAAGAATAGGAGCTTAATCTTTCCCACACATAGTATCTGTATATATGTTTTCATTTTGGATTCTAAGTTTGAATTCCCTCTCCTCAGAAACCTTATCAAAGGAGAAAGTATACCCCAAATTATTTTAGGGAGAATATTTTATTAAATGATAGATTATTGATGATTAAAACCTTTACATAGACTTAGGATATGCACACTTCTAGTCTTATGTAAGCTCATACCTTTTAGTAGAACAATTTATTGGACCAGGGCAAGTTCTAGAGCAACAGTATATAGAAGCAGAGACTCTTAGGACTATCTGTAGAATCTTCAATGCAAGTATTGAGCTTTTTTCTTGCGTGTAAGAATACCATTGAGAGTAGAAATTGTAGAAGAAACTCTGCAAAGGGCTACACAATCATTTTAAAAATCATTAACAATAAATTATTATTCAAAATTAACCTTAACTTCAGATAAGGTGTTTTTTTTTTTTTTTTCTGGAAACTAATTGGAGTTTTGCTATTACATGTTGTTTAAGTCAAGTCTACATAGCAGAAGAGAGTTCATTTCTATTTTTTAAAATCTATGCTACCTAACATGATATGCTTGCAGAGAGCAAAACATGTTACAAACTGGAAGTAAAGTGCTGAAAGAAGGTACCTAACTTTGCTTGTGTGTGTGTGTGTGTGTGTGTGTGTGTGTGTGTGTGTGTGTGTGTGTGTATCTCCTCCTGACTGAAGATGAGGGCTAGGTCAGAAAATGCTAATCATTCGTGAAATGGGCTCTCTCACACACTGACACCTAGCTTTATGCAGCACTACTTAGTAGGTGTGTCTTTGCTAAATGAATACAAAGTGAACTTGACAGGAAAGGAGACCTAAGTTGTCTGACAAAGACAGTTTTGCAAACTGCCTGGCTTTGGGAATTAGTGGAACATTTATTTGCTGGTGAAGAACAGCTGACATCAATGTTACTTTATTTCTATCTCAAGGGTAAAAGCTGGCCCATCTGAACATTAGGTATATGTGTTCTGCATAGTAGGTGCTTAATAAATATTTATTAAATTGAATCACTGAACTGAATTGAGAGGGGCTGGAGCGGAGGTGAAAGCTGATATGTCATGTCCAAATAAACTTCCACTCTTCCCTTTCCCTTCCTTCTTAATCTCACCCTCTGTCATCTTCTCAGCAAGCTAGAGATGGCGACCAAATAATTCATTCTGACCTCATGAAAGAGGGGAGGGGGTCGAATGCAGAGAAAAGGAGTGAAAGAAATGTCACCTCAAGGCTAACAGTGTAAGCTGTATCAGCACAACTAGTAATGAGCTCAGAAAAGTTTATGGATTGTTTTATTTTAATCTCATCAGTTTATTTGGGTAAATTAGGGGAAAGAATGGTGGTTTGTCTAGTGATATTATATTTCAAGAGTAAATGTGAAGGAATGAAGGTAGGTAACCCATGCTCTGACTTGCTTAAGAAATGTTTCTTTTTTCTTTTTTTTTTTTTTTTTTTTTTCCCTTAGGCTGGGGTTAAGTGACTTGCCCAGAGTCACACAGCTAGGAAGTGTTAAGTGTCTGAGACCACATTTGAACTCAGGTCCTCCTGAATTCAGGGCTGGTGCTCTATCCACTGCACCACCTAGCTGCCCCTAAGAGATGTTTCTAAAATAAAATATTTACAAAGACCTGGGCTATACACACTACTAACTTGCTTTTAGTGTTATCCAGTCATTCAGTCATGTCTAACTTTTTATGACACCATGTGCCAGACGCTTCTGTTTTCCACTATCTCCTGAAGTCTGTCTGAGCTCATGACACTATCTGACCATCTTATTCTGTGTTGTCCCTTTTCTTTTTCTCCTTAATCTTTCTCAAAATCAAGATCTTTTCCAATAAATCCTGCCTTTTTAGTATGTGGCCAAAATATTTAAACTTCAGCTTCATTATTTTTCCTTCCAATGAATAGTCTCAATTAATTTAAGTATTGATTGATTTGACCTACTAGCTGTGCAAGGATTTCTCAAAAGTCTTCATTAGCACCATAATTTGAAAGTGTTGATTCTGTATTACTCAGCTTTCCTTATAGTGCTATACTCACAGTCATATATTGCTACTGGAATAAAAACATATTTTTGACTCTATGGGCTTTTGTTGTCTCTATTTTTTAGTATGTTATCCAAATTTGCTCTAGCTTTCCTTCTAAGGAGTGAGCATTTTTTTAATTTCATGGCTGCAAGTGCAATCTTCAGTGACCTATGTGTTCCAAGAATATACAATTTTAAACTGCTTCCATTTTGTTTCTGCTTATTTGCCAGGAATTGATGACCAGTTGCCATGATCTTAGTTTTTTGCTTTGCTTTGTTTTGTTTTGTTTTGAATTTTAAGTTTCAAAAATGCTTTTACACTCTTCTCTTTCACCCTCATTCTTAAATCCTCTTCAATTTCTGTCATTAAAATGTTATAATCTATATATTAATCTATATATCTAAGACTATTATTTTTTCTCCTGGAAACCTTAATTCTGGTTTTTGATTCATAAAGTTTAGCATTTCACATTGTGTTCTCTGAATATAAGTTAAATAAATAATGTGACAGTATATTTATCCTTGTACTCCTTTTTCAATCTTAAGCCAAGAAATTGTTCCACATTTGATTCTAACTGTTGCTTCTTGATCAATTTACAGGTTCCTCAGGATACAAGTACAATGATCTGGTAATTCTATCTCTTTGAGGACTCGCCACATTTTGTTGTATACCATACAGTCAAAGACTTTAGTGTAATCAATGACAACAGAAGAAGATTTTTTTTTCTGAAATTCCTTTGCTTTCTCCATAATCTAGCAATTTGGTCTCATTCCTATGCCTCTTTGAAAATCACTATGCTCTTTTTCTAGTTCTTATTTCACATATTGTTGAACCCTAGCTTGTAGAATCTTAAGCTTAACTTTGTCAGCATTGAAATCAGTGCAATTCTTTGTTAATGTGAACATTCTTTGGCATTGCCCTTCTTTAGGATTGAAATATAAACTGATCTTTTCCTACCTTGTGCTATTGTTAAATTTTCCAAAGTTGCTGGCATATTGAATACATCACTTTAACTTCATCTTTTAGGATTTTAAATAGTCCAACTGTAATTCTCTCACCTTCATTAGTCTTACTGTTAGAAATGCTTTCTAAGACGCACTTGACTTCATTTTCTAGGATGCGGTTTTCTAGATTAGGAATCATATTATCTCTGTTATTAACGTGTTTCTCATATAATTTCTTTGTGTAGTTTTGCAAACTTTTCTTAATCTCCTTTCCTTCTGTTAAATCCCTATCATTTTTTTTACTTATATCATGCATGAAATTTTGCATGAAATATTCTCTTCATATCTCTAGATTTCTTGAGTTGATCTTTTGTTTTTCCTATTCTGTTTAGTTTTTCTCTTTGTCTTGTTTTGTTTTTTCCTTGCTTATTTAAGAAAACCTTATGTTTCTTTGTTACTCTCTGTAATCCTGCATTCAGCTTCACTCTCCTTCTTTCAGGTACTTGTTAAGCTTCATTAGCTTATACCTTATTGGAATATTAATAAGAAATATGTGTGTAATCATAGATTTATTGTTGTTTATCAACCTTGTTAAACTGAATGCCACTAGAGTCATATCAAAGATGCTTTCAGTAACCCTACAGAAGATAAACATATATTCTAATACTTTCATTTTACTACAAAATCAATGAATTTATCTACTTGTCCAATAATATGTAGAACATCATATATGGATGTGTATAGTTATTAGTCCCAGGACCATTTCCTTCTGATTCCTATAGAAAAAAGATAAGAAATCTGAGGGTACACATAACCAAACTTACTCAAAATATATAATAATTAAATAAATTAAAATTAAAATAATTCTAAGATTATATCTTATACTTTTTACTCTGTCAATGATGGCTTAAAATTTCATCATTAAAATTTTTTATGACTGTGAGGAAATGTGCATACTATTGTACTTCTTGTAAATTTGGGAAACATTTGTTTTCAGGAAGCAATTTTATGTAAAAGTCATGATGCTGCTCATACCACGTGACTTATCCCACTACCAAGATATATTTATCATAAAGATTATTTACAGAAAATAAAGACATATTTATATAAAATATCTCTACAAGCACCATTCATAATTACAAAGAAAAAATAAAAAATAACATATTTTCAATAATAGGGAAATAATTGAACAAATTACACTCTATGGAAATAATAGAATATTATCGACCCTTAGAAATAACAAGGGGCACAGATATGCTGTACTACATTTCCAATGATTTATGTGCAAAATATGTGGCACATAATTTATCCAGATAATATACGATTGGAAAGTAAGGTTTCTAAGAGAAAAAGGGTTTTAAAAAAGAATGCCTAAGGGCTATCCTAGTAATTACAAGGAAATAATATTTTAAAGGAAAAAAATAAAGAATATGATCAAAAGGGTTCAAATCTCACTTTTGATGCTTTGTGATCCTGATCAGGATATTTAACTATTCTGGACATCAGCTATATATGAGCTATATAAGATCGGTGAGGTAAAGCAATAAATAACTTTAATTTCCCTAATAATTTCAGAAGCTAGAGATCAAACCATTTACCTACTGTTAATATCTTGGAATTATAGATAGCTAATCTCATTCCAAAGTGTGAAATGAATTGAATCTTTTGGAAGAAAACAGATGCTCTATTACAATCTCCTTGTAATCACATTGAACCTACCTAGAAGTTTGATCCCTTTTCAATAATTCATTTACCCCTAACATGTATGTATACATATACTCAAATATGTTTATAGATCCATATGTATCATACACATGTATGGATAAAGACACATATATACATGTATGCATCCATGCATATACATAGCAAATAAAATGGAGACTGTATTTTATAATATTAATGAATGTATATGTAACTCTATCTTTAGCATTCATTATCTGCTTCAGTTCATTCTGAGTTTCTCACTTTACAGATATGTTAATTACAAAGTATTCTTTTGTATTCATCTTCTGTTACCTTTCTTCCTTCCATCTTCTAATGATGTCTTTTTAAAATTCTAAAGTGGTCAATTAGTTTCTATGCATCTACATTTATCTCCTTAGACAGCTCCCCATTTTTCTCTCATTGTAATTATAGGTTTGAGTCTTTAGAGTTGCATTTTAATGGTATTACATCCTTCTTCATCTGACTTAACCTGTACAGTGTGAGGATATAGAATCTTTGTGTGTGTGTGTGTGTATACATATATATTTGTTTATTTAAATATATTATATTATATTTTATATATTATAAGTTATAAATATTATAAATATATTTAATTTTCTTGTTTTGCAAATAGTTTTAGATGATTTTGTGTTATCATCAATGTGATGTTCTATCATCATTACATTGATTGATATAGTCAATCTTAACTTGTTCATGCTTTTCTCATCCTATGTATTTCTCATTTATATCTTTCCAGAAACTCATCAATTAACATTACTTTCCATCTTTTAATACTCCCTTCACAAAGCTTCATGGTATTTATTGTGCAGACATCACTACTTTTACCCTCAATCCCCAGTAATTAAACTTCTTTATCCCACAAATCATGAAACAACTAATATTAGCAACTGATTATTTATAAAAATCAGTTTAAATAAAAAGCCACCAAAAGTCTTATTCTTGAGGGGAGAGGATGGTTTGGTGATCTTATGGTATACTGGAGTATCTTTTTCCTTCTGCTATGGATATCTTTTATGTTGCTGGCTCTGTGTCCAATTTTTGTGCTATTTTTCAATGTGTAAAAATTCCTGGTGATCACAGAATACACATAAGGGAAATAGCTAAGATGAAAATGTTCAGCAAGATCAGTCAAAGCTATATTTTTTATTCATTTTGAACTTTTCTCCTCCTTTGTCCTGGGAACTCTACCTGCATCTTTGCTTTTGTGTGGAACTTGTCCAAAATTTCCTTCTTCATTCCTGTCTACTAAGTTCTTTGTCCCTGATTCCCTTCTGTTTACCAAAAAGGGTAGTTTTATACCTGATAAAGTCAGGGATTAAGATCTACCACTCACTAAGCCAGTTTATGGTGCACAGTGTGAACTCCATGCTCTATAGCAGCATTTTGTTTTGTTTTGTTTTTCTTAGTGTATTTGCTTACATGTCCCAGACACACTTTCTTAAAGGAACCCCACTTGGGACTATATTTCTATAGCATCTTTGCATTTAGAATCATCATTCAACAATGGACGGAATCAAGAAATTCCAACATTTTCTACATAAAGAAACTGAGATTTAGAAAATTTAAATGGTTTGCCCAAGGTCGCATAGATCTCAAATAAGTTTTAAATTCAGTTTTTTTCTTTTTGCTTCATATCTCTCTTTCCACTCCTTGTTTCAAATTAATTACATGTCTAGTTCATTTTTAATATTTTACTTTCTTCCTATTAATATTTATATTAAGAGGAATGGCCAAAGAAATCTCAGTCTTTGGAGAATATACTTTATTCTGGGTCTGCTATATATCTACAAGAAGGTATTGTCAGCCTGTTTCTAGAAATAATGGGGATTTGCTCTTTTATTTTCAAAACAGATGGCAATATTTTCTTTCCATTGTACTTAATTATTTTCTGACTTTACAAGAATAAATATTAGAGATAGGATAGATCAGGTTATATCCCAGGCAGGGTGGAAAAACACTTAAGGGTCCCCTTCCACAACTGGAGCCAGTAGCAATAGTAGCTGAATTTGTTGAGGAATCAACTGCTTTGACTAGACCAGCAATAAATATATCCAGTAGCTGATACAATACACAGAGCAGACTAGAGGGAAGTTTGTTGATTGGTTATATTATACCCAGTAATGAATGTGGTAATGAGATTGTTTGTAGGTACCACTATAAATTTGAACCCACTCTCTTTAATACCAATAGTAAAAGATGAAGGTACTAATCTATGCTCTAGGTTTGAGTTTATGGGGAAAAAACACTTATTAAACATTATTTGTCAAGAATCTGATAATACATATGGAAAAGCAAAACAATCCCTGTTCTCCAGAGAGAGACATTCTAATTAAGAGAGCTGTCACATATAGAAGGATACAGATACAGTGCAAATGGAGACCAAAATGAAACAATAAAATAATACTGTGGTCCTGTGGGAATGATACTAAGATAAGATCATAAAATGAGGAATGACTGAGAAAATGAAATATCTCAGTAATATGCTATTTTGCTTGAAGGATTGAAGTTGGTTTCTATTTTATTATCCAGTGTTACCTTTATCTTTTGGGAAGGGTGTGGTTATCCCAAAGGCCAGATTTGAGGAGGATTCTTCATTACCCACAGAAAGGGTGGATATTATAAAGATCAATCTCCATCCAGAAGGAAGAGGTCCAAAAGACATCTAACACCTTGTTATAACTGATCAATGAAGACTGGGATGATAGAAGAGAAGACTTCCCAAGGTACCTGGTACATCTGAATGGTCTATCAAGTAGTTCATCAGGATCCATGAGGTAAAAATCTAATAGAAAAATATTAACAAAAGATCATGTCATCTTACATTTCCAACTTTTAAAACAAGCTTACTAAGCTGAGTTTTGAGAAAAACAAAAGGTAAAGCCATGCTGCCAAACCACAAAACTGCTTCTCTTTTCATGAATCTTTTTCTCCCTTTTGTTTATGCATCTGTCTCCTTGCAGACTTTCAGAACTATGCAGAATGCTGATGAGGAATCCTTTTGTTCTGATAATGAGTAAGGGTATGAGTACATTCGGAAAAGAAACACCAAATTTTGATTATTGAAGCAAAAGATGATGGGTTCACAATTTGACTTTGGTTTCTAAAAGAACAAATGATGTGTACATTATTATTTTATTTCAGGTGTGATCTGCTTAGTCTCTAAGTCCTTTCATTATTTTAAGTATTTGAAAATCCTGGACTACCACAGGCAATTGTGGTACATTGTTTGAACTTCTATATTTGTGAATGAAATGTCTTTAGTGAAAGCCAAGTTCCAGAGAAAAATCTGGTCTTAAAGGTCACAGTGTACCACTTTAGTATCTGAATTTCCTGTTGCCACATATAAAGCCATTATATTTCTCTAGGTTAAATGCTTTAGTACTCATAAAACCTTACACACACACACACACACACACACACACACACACACACACACACACACACACGCACACACACACAGTCTTATTTAACAGACATATACCTTAAGATTGTAACTGTGATTATAACTCTGTGGCTTAACAGTCTATGTTTTACTTACCCTCATTTCTTTAATTTGTGGATAAGGCTTAGATTGTTTATGATAGAAGTAGCTAAAAGATTAAATGGATAGAGTTCTGGGCCTTCAGGTAGGAAGACTTGAGTTCCAATCTAGCTTCAGAGAATTGCTAGCTGTGTGAAATTAGAGAGATTATTTAATCTCTTTGTCTCAGTTTTGTTGTCTATGAAATGGGGGTGATAACAGCATCTACCTTCCAGGATTGATATTATCAGTAACCAGTTAGCCAATACCTGGAACATAGTAAGTATATATATATATATATATATATATATGTGTGTGTGTGTATATATTTATATTTTTGTAGTTGTTGTTGTTACAGTTTTTAATAAATGTCAAAAAAGAAGTCCTTTATGAACTTGTGCTATTATTTCATTACTTAGGCATCTGTAGATACTCTCTTACTTGTATCATCTGAACTAGTGCCATGAATGTGCAAAGACAGGCCATCCTTGAGTGGAATTCTCTTTGAATCCAAGAACTCAAAGAACTATGACAGTAGTTTCTTTCTCACTCTCTGTTGCTAATTGGCTGACTTGGCATCTGGTGTTTTTTTCCAATATTTTCCAATGTCCATTAGTAATTGTTATTTCACAAAATGTAAAGTCGTAGCCTTGGAGGGTAGCCAATCCAATAGTAATAATATCTGACATTCATATAGGACTTTAACATTCACAAAGCATTACTGTCATTGTCTCATTTTAGATCTACCATAACCCTGTGAGGTAGGTATTGTTGGAATTATTATATTCATTTTCCAGTTAAAGAACCTGAACCTCAGAGAGATTTTGTGACATGCCCATGAGTTACATAGCAAGTATCAGAAGCAGAATTTGAACTTGTCTTCCTGATTCCAATGCAATTATCTATCCAATAAGTCAAGCTGTCTTCCCAACCCATAACTAAAGTGTGAATCGCTCTTTTAACCTCCCTGACACAACATCATGTGAAGATTTGTCTCCATCCTCCCATCCCCAGGTTTGTGAACAACTTTATTCATAGGTAGGAAATGTCTAAGGATCCCTTATCTATCTTGGATAGTCGTAAATAGATATTATTAAATACGAATGTCAAGTCAGTGTTTGCCTGATAGCTGAGCATTGGTATATCCTTGTTGATGAATCTACTGAAAATTGATCTATTCAGAGAGAAAGAAGTCACAGTCATTTAGTTGTTATTTGGCTTCTATTTCCTTTACAAGGGTATACAATCTCTGGTCTCAAAAGGACAGAATAAAAGTAGTGAATATTCATTTGATAATCAATATGTCTTCATGAAGAGCCAATTAGGTCATATTGACTTTACTTGCTTTGTCAATCAATCAACTGAAATGTGTTAAATTGTTTAATATGTGACAGTAAATGTGTCTTAGACAGTAGAAATATAAGTATTAAAAAATGAGATAATGCCTTCTCATAAGGAGTTTACATTCTAATTTAATAACTGGCCCAGTAGATAGAGGTTTCAAAAATATAATATGGTATGGATGAGATTGGATAGTAGTAAACTAGAAAAAGAGCTGAGAATTTTGATAAATTATAGAAAGACTATTGAGTCATTGAGGTTTTGAGTTCACCCATCCCTATCCCCTGCACTGGAACAGCAATGCTACTTTTTTTAAAAAAGATAAGTAGTCATAGTAAAGACAGAAATTTAGAAGCTAATAGTTCTAAAAAAGTAGGTTTTAGCAAAAAAAAATTTTGGCTCAAGTTAATTTGAGGGGACAGGGACTGAAAACCAGGGATTTGATAGGAGTTAAAAGAATTTCTATAACCACAAGTCACATAGTTAATTGAGGTTAAAGAAAAATGAGTACAACAGAGATTAGGTCAAAAGAGAAGATTTAATCCTAGCCTGAGTGCTTCTTGTGGCACTTGCTGACTGTTTACCTTGATAAAAAGGTAAACATGGTTATAATCTACATAGGCTAAAATGAGTTTTTGGATTTCCCTTAAGGGAAAAGAATTACTAATAAAAATAACACAGCAGATGGTAGCAGAAAGCAGTTGAAGACACACAACAGCTAGAAGCCAGTGAAGATGAAGCAATGAGGTGACACTCAATAGAGAATGAAAACAGCCAATATAGATGCTGACATTTCATGAACAGTAGAGAAGTTTCACATAGCAGATTGCAACAGAGATTTGCATGGTGATATCACCAAAGGACAATGACAGAACTTTAGTTCCAGAGGTATGAGTTGTCTTGTTCTATTTAATAGTTGTCTCCTTCTGTGAGGTCCTCAAGGGCAGGAACTGGCTTTTGTTTCTTTTTGTATCATTAAAGCTTAGCATAGTGTCTAGTCCATTTTGTTGTCATCCAGTCCATCTAACTACTCCAGGAATATAGCAGGTACTTAATAAATGCTTATTGATTGACTGACAAAATATCTGAATTCTGGCCACCTATTGCCATTGTGTATGCTGTACGAGCATAGCCCTAGGTCAGATGGGTTTCCCCCAAGAATATCATTCCTTCTTTAGCAATGTCCTCTGGCCATATGTACACCCTACTTGTATGCATTTCTATGAATTTTCCCTGATCAAATATACTCTCTCTGTTTATGCATTTCCTCCCCTCCTCTACTCACATTGGTATAGGAGACTGTATTCTTTCAGATATAAATGGGGTAAGAACATCATCATGCTACTTAATCTGTTATGTTGTTTGAACAAATTCCTATTTCTTAACTAATGTGTTCTTTCTCGCTCAATAAATAAGAATAAATAAAGTGGAAACTCAAGAAATATAGTTTTGAGTGGTTTCTCATCTTTAGAATGCAATTAACTTGGGACAAATTTTTGAAGATTCATTTATAGAGTGGTTTGGAAGGAGGTAGGAAAGTATAACATGGCAGTCGAAAGAACTTTTGTGAACTTATGTTTTATCATTTTGTTCACTTCTGAAAGTTACATATTGGGGAGAACATTAATAATGTGTAGAGCTTTCATGGGATAACAACATCAATGAGTCTTGAGATCATGATACATGAGAATATACAAAAGAAAAAAGATCCCTGTGTGTCCACATCATCTTTTACAAATACTACAGATTAGCCACATCAGTTGAAGGCATTGATTCAAGCTCTCCCAAGACAGATTGTAATGCTTCAAAAAATAAAGGGTTCCTTCTTTTAGAGATCTCCAAGCAGAGTCTGTATATTTACATGCTGGACATGTTGCAGAAGAAAGCCTTATCCAGGAAAAGGTTATATAGTTTCATATATATATATATATATATATATATATATATATATATATATATATATACAGAGAGAGACAGAGAGAGAGAGAGAGAGAGAGAGAGAGAGAGAGAGAGAGAGAGAGAGAGATCTTGTCCAACTCATATCTCAAGGTGGTTTCAAGATATTACAGAGGCCATTTAAACCCTGAAAAGAAGATTGTACGTATGATATTTCAATTTCCTTCTGAGTTTGAATCATTATTTTCAGATAATAGATCATTGGTTCTATAGACCAATTCAGACAAGGGAAACGGTTTTGAATTGGAATAGTTAGAGCAAGTTTCCTAAATACATAAAACTTGAGTGTAAATAAAATTTGAAACAGTGAGTACAATCAAATGAGCTAATTTACTTCCATACAGGTGTTCAGATCAGAATTGAAACATGCTACTTATAAAGTAAATTTGGCATTTTAAAATATTTTCTAGAGGATAACTATTGTTTCTCTGTAAAAAAAAAATACATTATAATTTCACTCTAAAAGTTGGAATCTATCAAAATTACAATTAGTTTTCTTTACATAGACAGTATTTTTATATTATGCTTTTAAAATGTATGAAAAATCAAAGTAGTTACCAATTAGGAAAAAAAAAAAGCACCATAAGATATCGAGTACTTTTTTTTTGTATTATATATAGGAAATCCTATTTGGTTTAAACTTGTAAACTGACTAGTTTTTAATCTAAAGAAATAAGAGTAGTATTTATATTGAATACTTAAAAACATATGTTGCACATAAATGATTTAATAAGATGGATGGTCCATACTAATATTTTGTAACTGGAGTTGGGATAGAGAGAGAGAAGTATAGAAGATGATACATGATTCTATCCATTTGTTGTTGATAATGGATAAATGTATGTTATATATTATCAACAACAAATGGATAGAATTAAGATTTACACCATAAGATCAACAGGACACTTTGATAAATCCTTATAGATTGGGCAAGGGGTAGGAGAATATAACTTGCTTTTTCACATTTTTGCACTCAGGTTTTTTGGATGACATTTAAACATTTAAATTGTCGTGTGTCTACTTGGTAAGCATTGCAATTACTTTGTGTTAATAAGTGAGATATACTGAGTCTTTAGAAAAATTAAAATGATGAAAGTCAGTATATAGACATTCCTTGTTTTGAGCTCTGAAAATATGTAGTATGGAATTGAATCAATATCAAATCATGTTTCCTTTGACTTGATAACCTGGATTAACTTAGGTATTACTTTAGCCCATATAATGGTATGCTAGAAGTGAGGTATTATTATTACTATTACTTAAACATAGGAATGGAATAGAGGAGAAAATACATTATAAAGGAGAAAAATAACATAAATATAGCTAGTATTTACATAGGTCTTTAAGGCTTGCAAAGCACTTAAAGTATTATCTCATTTAATTCTCATAACAATTTTATAGAAAAGGAAACTGAGTCAGAGCAGAACTAACTTTCCCAGAGCCACAAAACTGATGTCTGAGAGTATATTTTAATTTAGATCCTCTTGAATCTATGTCTGATCAACTACTCTGCCACCATTATAATCCATCACAATGATATTCTTTAGATTTTGTAGAAGAGGGGTGAGTCTGACCTTGCAATTCCTTCCATGTTGTGAAATTGTGATATGAAAACTCCTTTCACTGATCTAGATTGACAAGTCATATAGAACTTTTAACCTTAGAGGGATAAGTAACTCATCCATAGCCACATAACAAGTATATATCAGAGATAAGATCTAAATCTTGATCTTCTTAACTCAAAGGCCAACTTCCATTATATATTACAATCTCTATCCTTTTGGATAAAATTCCCAAAATATATATTTTTCCCCTTGAGGTTGAGAAGATAACACATCTTGTAGAATAAATATTGAGGAATTTCTTATTTTGATATATGTTATTTTTCTTTAATCATTCTATAAACATTAATAAAAAATCAAAGCTTCCATTGTTATACTGGAAGGAACAGATATAGAAATGAAAGATTCTGAATCTTAGATTTTCTCCTTTTGGGAAAAAAAAAGTTATTTGTTTTTATTTTTTCAAATGAAAGATACCAGATGTTCATCTGTTACCATTAAAGGCTATTTTAATTGACAGTTGTGGTATATGAGTAATTTTAAATTGCAACCAGGCTGTCACTTTTGCTTATGCTGACTTGCAAAGAGGTTTAATGCCTTTCCTACTGTGCTAGAGTATATCCCTCTATATGGAGCTCTTTGATCACTTCAATTTATAACACTCAGATGAGGTTTAAATAGTCTGCAGAAATGCAATGAAAGTGATTCAGGATAGGTGTGTGGTGTTTTAAAAACAGCCTAAGATCCCAAAATGAGACTCATTACAAGAAAATATATACATTAAGTAAGTGCACCCTTGGTATCTGAAACCATGTCAATATGGCTCGATTGAATAAACCATACTGCAGTCATCACAGCCAATCATCACCAAGCAATTGATCAGCTCACCACACAGTCAATCTAAGGCAGTCATTAGGGTGACTGAAAGAGCCAGATGGGTGGGTTTGCAGTCAATCTGCTTACTCTGTTCATCCTGACAATTGTGTTTGTCAGCAGCAGACTGGAATGCAGAGTAATCAAATCTAGGCCCAGCACAGAAAAGGAACAGAACAATAGGCAAAGAATGTTGGCACATGGTGATGAACATCTGTGGGGAATTCTGCCTTAGGAAGGCTGGTAATCACATGAAGGGGATTTAGCAAAACTTTCAACACCCAGAGACTGATTGTGATTTTGATCAGGGACAGAAGCAATTCTGCTGAAACAAACCATTAACACTTTTGAATGTATAAGAATCAGAGAAAAAAGTGATCTTACCTTCACCATTTCATATCGTCCATGGTGATATTAAGAGTCCCTAAGTCTTAATTTTCAGGTCCACAGGTATCCTGTTTTTTTGGAGAGTTGGTCATTTCCACTATATACTTAAAGATGAATCCAAGGTCTGCCTTTCCAGGGAAAAGTGAACTCTTCAAGTTCTCACAGTTATTTCCTGAACTATGGGAGCAGCAAAATGAAGCCTGAAATTGTCTTAATGCTGGGGAAATACAAGTGATGAACGAATGCCCACTGGGACTATTTGCTGACACAAATCTTATTTATCCTTGAGGAACAGTTGATTTGTTCTAAGATGACTCTGTAACAGAGAAAGCAAACAATCACTATGAGTAACTGACCTGTGTAAATAGTCCTTTTAGATGTATTGAATGGGGCAGTGTGTAATGAAAGTGGGGTTGAGAACAGATGGGTGTGGTTGGGAAGAGGAAGATACATATTTGTATGAAAAGAAAAAAAAATCCTAGCAGTTAGTGCATAATTAATAATAATGATAATTACAGTAATAATAAAAATAATAGCTATAGGGTCAGTAATAAAATGCCTGAGGAGACAAAAGCCAGTATCACTAGACAAGAACAAGTTGCTGAGAAAACTTTATGATATTGTGGAAACAGGAAAAATTTGAAACTATTGCCTTACTACTTTTTGAATTCCCAGATGAACAAAAGGAACAAAACTACTGATGACTGAACCACACAAGTTTCACTGTAATAAAATATGTTTACCAAAAAACATCATCTTGAGAAACTTATTTAACTGGTGAGTGGGAAAAAAAGCCCTCTTTGTAGGATGCCAAAATGAAAAGGGCAGCATTGTAAATATAAGGTCTGATTTAGTGCTGAAGGACTTAGGTGCAGAAATTCCATTATGAAACAATTCGAGCTGTGTACTTAACTCCCTGAAAGCTTTTTTATTTTTTCTCACAAAATGCAGCCCTTATTATCTCTTTTTGTACCAGATATAAGTTAGGCATTCAGGCAGGAGAGACAGAGCTATCAAGCCACAAATCAGTAACATTCAATTATGAAAGCATAGAAAGTTAGAGTGGCAAGGGTCTCCAGTGCAACTCTTTCATTCTGCAGAGAAAGAAACTGAGGCCTACAGAGTAGATATGATTTGTCTAAGGTAAACACCATGGTTGTGATTTAAATTGATATATTTTGACTCCAAAACGAGAGCTGCTGTGTCAGTAAAAAAGATGAGGCTTCTCTGCTAAATATGATGGTATTCTACTAGGCCTAAATAGATTGATACCTCTTGAGTCAGAGGAATTAACCTTACCCAAACCAATCACTGTATGACTAAATTTGGGGAACTGTATTTTAAAAAATTAAAAGTTAGGGAGTGGGGCAGCTAGGTGGTGCAGTGGATAGAGCACCAGCCTTGAATTCAGGAGGACCTGAGTTCAAATTTGGTCTCAAACACTTAACACTTCCTAGCTGTGTGACCCTGGGCAAGTCACTTAACCCCAGTCTCAGGGGGAAAAAAAAAAAAAGTTAGGTAGTGCCTCTCTTGAGTGAGCGAAACCTGAAAATGCTATGAAAATTGTTTGAGACATAAAAAGTAAAGGAAATAAAATAATAACTCTAATAATAACCACCAGTGGAAGAAATTTCCACTTAAGAAGCTCACAGTAAATAGATCAATTATGTAGATTTTGCAAGGAAATGATAGAAATTACATAATATTGCTGCAGTTGCACAAATTTAGTTATCTATCAAATATCCACAAAAGTATGATCAAGAGGACTGAATTATACACCAGGTACTTATTAGTCTTCACAAACTATTGAGATAAATCTATGTAGTACACATATTAACCTCAAAATAGCCTTGCAAATTATACAAATAAACCTTAACATATTACAGTTAAATTGGTTGCCTGATTACTTAAACATAACATTGACTCACAAAAATTTTTGAATTTTTGAATAGTTCTCAAAATAAAGCTCCATACCTCATGGAAGTAAATAAAACAATGTGGGAATGATTTAATATGCAATCATCTGGTAGTTCTTTGAATATTGATGTTTATATTTGTTGATTGCTAAATCTATTATTAAAAAAAAAAGTTTTAAAAAATGCATATAGGAACAGACAGCTTATCCACTACTAGAGTTTATCCCAAAGATGCATTCATTAAAGATATGGATGAACTTACATCCCAATGTTCTTGTTCAATTACAAAAACTTTCCTACATAATATCTAAATAAAATAATAGCAGCATAGAAACTTGTCTCAGAACTGTTTCTGTCTGATTTCCACCTTCTAAAGTGGACAAGAATGAAATTTTAATAATAAAAATATTAATAACTGACATTTATAGTGCTTTAAAGTTTACAAAGTCTTTCTCAAATATTGTTTGATTTCAGTCTCCTATTAGCCCTGTGAAATAAGTCACCAAGGCTCAGAAAGGTATATAATTTTATCAGAGTCAAGTGTATGAGGCACTATTGGAAGCCCAGTGTTCTTGGTGACTAATCAGAAACTCTATTCAAAGTGTATATTTTGTATTTTGATATATGAAATACTAGCATTAGAATTCCATTGATAATGTGAGTTGGACTTGACAAGTTAGGCTCAATATAGACAGCCTTTTAGGTCCTCTCCAAGGTGTGTGTGTGTGTGTGTGTGTGTGTGTGTGTGTGTGTAAAGACCTTGGATAGCATGACTGGAGTTTTAATCTTGAAAAACAACTTTATCTAGTTCTTTTCACCTGTGGTGATTAGAAGACAGCCTTACACTTGTGAATTGGACTTGGCCAGGAACTTGCATTAGCCAGGTCGTTTTCTGACAACATTACTACACTGACCCTATGTCTTTATCTGCAGTTCTAAGACAAGCAGAGTTTTGCCTTTCCAGCTGCCATGTCATGTTGCACAGTGTTACAGCGGGTCTGCTTTCTAACTAAGTGGTCTCAGCATGATATGTCAGACCTAAGACAGCCTGTCCAGGGGGCCAAGGAAAAGATGATTGCACTGGACCGTATCCAGAGATACAAATTCTACAGTTTTGCAGCTAAGGTCCCTTTGAACAAATGAAAAGAAAAAGCTGAGAATTAATTCCTATCTCTATCTACCTAATGCAAATTATAGGATTTACTCCTGACCTGGTCAGATGATAATGAAAAGCCCCTATGTATTTCTCATTCCTGGGTTAAAAAATGGTCTAGGGGATCACAATCTCACTCTATCCTACTTCCCAAATTTCTCCTTTGATTTGGAGAGGAAAGCTTTTCCCAACAGTTGTTGTGCCCTATCTTTTGCTTATGTAAATGTAGCCTCCACATTGGAGGGGAAAAAAGTAATGATAATGATTTGTAAATTCTTCCTATTACTGCTTCCTGGCTAGCCTCTTTGTGAAAAGAGAAGCCTAGAGTTTTTATGGCCTGGTACCTTGTTCCTTCCATCTCTTGCTTTGCATTTTTTTCCTGTCTAATCTCTACCATTGGTAGAGGAGAAGAAGAAATGAAGGTTTATATTTAACCATTTGACTGTATCCCTCCCATCTTAACCTCATTTTGGCTCCAGATTGATTTCCAACTTCCACTGGGAAGACTGACTCCATGATGAATATCCTCATACCTCGTCATAATCTTCACATCCAGGGAATTTTCAACTTTTATAGATCATCTGTGAATCTCCATTACACACTCATATCACCAAATTCCTTATTCCTATCTCATTCAACCCTTCTATCCCCAAATTTCAACCAAACATTAGTATAACATCTATTCACAGAGCTATTTAAAGTTCAGATAAGATTCTAAGTTATCTTGAAACTCAAAGCATTATTTAATTATAAATTATACTACTAATAAAAACAGTTCACATTAGTATGACATTAAATTTTAAGACAGGTAGGTGGTACAGCAAATAGAATACTGGGACTGGAATCAGGAAGACTCATCTCCTGAGCTGAAATTCTGCCTCAGAAACATTAACTGTGTGATCCTGGAAATGTCCCTCAACCCTATTTACTTCAATTTCCTCATCTGAAAATAAGGTGGAGAAGAAAATGGCAAACTACTCTAATACCTCTGCCAATAGAAACCCAAATGGGATCATGAAGAGTCAAACATAACTGAAAAACTACTGAACAAAAAAGTTTATAAAAGTATGATAAATCTTTTGAGGTAGTATTATGCTATAGGAAACAGCCTCAGAGAAGTTGTGATATCTAGTCTAGAGTTTATGAAAACTAGAGCTGGGATTTAAATACAAGTCATTTTAAATTTAGTGTATTTTTCATTCTCTGTTTGCTTATATATGTTGTTTCCTTCATTAGAATAATAGACCTTCACTAGAATATTAGCTCCTAGACCATGGATATTATTTCATTCTTTGTATTCATATCCCCAATTCAGTAGATTGCATGTGCTTAATAAATATTTGTTGATTGAGTGATTGCTATATAATGCTAAATCACCATATGAAAGAGGAATTAAGATTATTTTACTTGGCATTAGAGAGCAGATAAAAGTGCAAGCAAAGTAAAGATTTCAGGTCAAACAGAGGAAGAAATAATACTTATGACAATTTAAGGGGAGTGGATTTACTCAGAAAGTTAAAAAAATATCACCATTAATGGAGATCCTCAACTGCCAAAAGAGTGACCACCCATTGGGGACATTGTAGAGAAAGTTACTGTTTAGGTCCAGGTTTCTGAATCTTGTTGCTTCTTTGAGATGCTATGAATCTATTATGAGTATTGTTTTATATATGAAAAGTCAATGTTAAGGCTAATGATAATTTTGGGGCAGTGCCTAGGTAATGTTCAACTAAATAAATGAAACATGAAAAATTCTCCCAATTATCAAAATGTTTATAGGAAAGGAATTAGAGCTCAGAATCACTAATTTAGAATCTAAGCAATAGTCAATAGGAAAGGGGAGAAGAAAGAGGAATATGAAGAGAAAGGGAGAGAATTATTTGAGAGAGAGAGAGAGAGTGAGAGAGAGAGAGAGAGAGAGAGAGAGAGAGAGAGAGAGAAAATGGAGAGAGAGAGAGAGAGAGAGAGAGAGAGAGAGAGAGAGAGAGAGAGAGAGAGAAAGAGGAAAAGAACCAAAGAGAAGGCATCAGAGAGTCAAAGATAGATGGCAAACAGAGATACTAGGACACAGAGAGGTAAAAGCAGACAGAGGGCACAGAAAAACGGAGAAACATAGCACAGAGAGACAGAGTAATGGAAACAGAGTCAAAGAAAAAAGAAATCATATCAACCAGAAATCAATGATTTGTTTCCAAAAAAAAAAAAACACAAAAAAACAAAAAAAAAAAACAAAATACTATCTTAATATCATTGGATATTGCTTATCCAGCTGTGATGATATGATACAATCACTGCAGTTTATGATGACTCTGATACACTGGAGAATCCTAAATACCCTATGCATTACTAAAGAAAGATTCAATTATTCTTGAGATAGCTTTAGAATATTGTGCATTTGACTATATTCTAATTCTCAGGAAATTGGTCATTCATCAGAAGTATAATAAATAATTTGGAGTTAACCAAAAGCTTTAGCATTGCAAAATGACTTGTTTTGTTTAAACAATTTATTTATTTATTGAGTTCTAAGAATGTGTATTCCGATCTTGACTTATTATAGAAATTTGTTATACAAGTTATATATATATATATGTACAGAGAGAGAGAGAGAGAGAGAGAGAGAGAGAGAGAGAGAGAGAGAGAGAGAGTTCCACTTAGAACTTCAAGTTCAATTTGGTGTGATTGTTAGGTTAGATACTCCTACATAATTTAGGATTTCAGGACATCATAATGTTATTAGTCAGATTCTTTCTTATTATCATCTTATTTATTCAAATAACTAAATAAAAACTACTGCTTCAATGTCAATATAAACCAGTAAAAACTTTAAAAAATATTTTAAATATTTCAATTTAAAAATATTATACCCCCCTCCTCCACACACATATTTTGCTTCCCATAATTTGTTCAAACTAAGGAGCACATAATGGAAGCACTCAGAAAAATTATCAAAATTTGCAATTTAAGTATTAAAAGAAAATCATGCAAATGGATATTTAATGAACTCAACAGACATTCAGATTTTTATGACAAAATCCACAGAACTTAAGGAAAAATTTGGCATATAACATCCAGGACAAATATAAGGTGAACATTAAAGACCAATTTTGAGGGACTCAAGGTCAAAATGTTCATTTTGTATATGTGAAAATATTACCAGTATATTTATGATTGTAATCATTATTTGGATAGTTTTTTTTTTAAAGCTGTGGCTGAATTGAATATGATGGGTAATTATTTTTTTTTAAATCATGTTTAGAGAGATAAAAAGGAGTAATTACCTCATATAAGTAAGACATAAAAATAAAAGCTGATAAAGAAGAAGTTCATAAAGGAAAAGACAGGTAGTGCTTGAACCTTTCTCCTACTGGGAATGGGTTAAAGAGGGAACAACATATTTCTCTAGAAGTCTTCTAAAGTCACAAAGAAATAAGAGGGCAAGGGAAGAGGGGTAGGGGAGAAGGTAAGAAAGGGACTTTTACAGAGGTGCATAAGTTAAGGAAAGGGAGAGCAGAATAGTGGATACAAGTAAAGCAGAAGATGGAAAGAGGGATAGAGAAAATAGAATGAGAAGTAAGGTGATGAAAAATAAGAAGGAAGTAATTGTAGTTTAGAATGGGAAGGAAACAAATTAATCTATAAAATAGAAATGGGTTGCTTTCAGAAAACATCTTAAAATGAGAACTACAAAGATAAAATGAAGAGCAGAACTAGAATTTAGTATATAAAAAAAGTATGGGTAATGATGATTTCAGAGAAAATTAAAGTTTAAAAGTGAAAAAATAGAAAAGCTAACTATATGTCAGAAATATGATAATTTTTAAAATTAAAGTTTTAATTAAATAACCAATGTCATTCCAATTAAATTACTAATTTTTTTATTTTACTGAATTATAAAAAATATAATAAAACTTCCTTTGGAAAAACTTCAAAGAAATCAGGGGAAAAAAAAGTTTTAAAGAAAATAGATTCAGCAATATCAGACCTTAGACTATATTATAAAGTGAGAGAATTATTGAAGTGTAAAAAAAAGGATAATTTCAGTTATTTAAAATTAAACATTTCTTGTATAAATAAAACCTATGTAATCAAGAAGAGAAAAAAATACAGAAAATGTTGGGGGAAAATTTTCATAGACAGTCTCTGAGATAGAATGTGATTGATTAGGAATACTGTAATAGTGTAGGAAATGATGAGCTGGTTGATTTAGACAAATATAGTGATTTGGAGTTATGAAGGAAGATACTACCCACTTTTAGAGAAACAAACAATAGGAAAAAATAAGCTTATAATGGTCTGACACATATAGATGTATGAGTACATATATGTATATGTGTTTATATACATATCTATAATATCTATCTATTATTCTACATGTGATGCTCAATTGTAGCCTTCGTTAGGCTGGAGGGGAGGAAGGGGAAAAAATAAAGTCAAAAGTGCCAAAACAGAGAAAAAAGAAAACCAACTAGGCAGTAAAGAAAACCATAGCATTTATTTTATAGTTTTTTTTTTTAATGGAAATCTAATGTTTTATTATGAATCTTCTTATGATCTGTGTACATGAAAGTGTTTTGGTTTTTTGTTTTTGTTTTTGTTTTGTTTTCCCTCATTTAGTATTTAGGTCTGAAATAAATAAATTAAAAAAAAATCAATCCAAGAAAATCATGCCAATTATACATAAAGCATGGTTGAAAGAATTTATAAAATAGATGTCGAAAATAGTTATAGGCAAGTTTAGAAAAAATTAGAAGATGGTTATATGATTCAGGAAATTGGTCCAAAATGAGTCTTTTATCATTTAGAAATGGAAATGTGAATATTGCCCAATTCCTAAAGTTATATTCCAAAGAGAAATTTTCATTCTTGTCAAAAGTTATCTCTGTTTTGTTGCTTTATAGCCTCACTGAAAAATAAAATAAAAAAAAAAGTATTAAAAAAAAAATGATTGCATCTGTGCTCTTACTCTCTTATACCATCCTACTCTCCTTGCCACACAGGCCATATACCAAGCATCCATCTCTGTTATTAGTAGAATAGAATGGAGATGAACTAGTTAGTCAACACTCAAGAAAACAGCAAGTATGAGAGCAGGCCATAATCACAGGGTTACCAAAAAAAAAAAAAAAAAAAAAAAATTCCATGAATTTGGTAGCCATTTTCATCATAGACTTGGAACAAGAAAATTTATGGTAAATCTATTTGGCAAACTTATATGCCCTTAAAAAGGAGTTAAATAAATAAGTCCATGCATGAGTATGTCAAGCAGTACAGATATTCAGCATGGTATAATGCTAAAATTGCCACACACACACACACACACACACACACACACACACACACACACACACAAAGGGAGGTGGGAGCCAGGGAATATAATGAAAATTTTGTGAAATATAATTTAAAGCTTAACTTGTTATATACTCATTCAAGAAAAAAATATAAATATATAGATGAAAGACAATTTAAAGTTAGGAGGTGGAATAAGTTATGAAGGCCTTTGAATGTCAAATAGAGCATTATACATTTATTCTGGGAGGCAATAGTAAGCCTCTGGAGTTTTCTTAGTTGAGGGAAGAGATGAGGGAGGAGATTGACATGAACAGAATCATGGTTTAGGAATAGACCATGGATTAGGATGGGGAAGACACCTGAGGTAGGCAGATTTACCAGCATATCACTGCAATAAGATGAGAGATGATGAAACATTAGAGAGGTGACATTGTCAGAAAGGGACATATTCCAGAGATGGGGAAAAGGTGAAATTGACAGGCTTGGTTGGACAAGAATGGACAGAATGACCTTTAATTTTAGAGTCTGAAGGGTTGGGAGATTGGTTTTGCCCTTTAAAATAATATAGAAAGTAGAATGAAGAGGAAGGTTTAGGGAGAATGATAATGAATTCTGTTTTGGACATACTTAGTTTAAGATATTTCTTGGACATCCAATTCAAGAAGTCTAAAAAACATCTTGAAATGAAAGATTAGAGGTCATCAGGGAGATTGGGGCAGGAAAGGGAGATTTGAGAATCATCAACATAAGGATTAAATAGTTGGGAGCTAGAGAGATCAGCAAGTGATGTGATATAGAGAGAAGGTAAGAAGGCCCAGGAAAGAACCCTAAGGGCATGATTTGGATTGTTTGTTGTTTGTTTTTCCTTTTCAAAGACTTGACGTCTGGGAAATGATGCCTTGACATGCAAGTGAATTGGATTTAAGTGAGGAAGGTCTGTGAAAGGTCACCTGCCTTACTTTCCCTTCCAGAGCCATGTGGGTCCAGTGGCCAGTTATAGATGAAGGGGACTGGAGATGATTCTGAATGAAACAGGAGACTTTGGCCTTTTTAAGCTAAAGTCTTCAACAGGTCTCAGAGTGATCGAAGTTGTATCCATTCAGCAATTGAAACAACAATTCTCCATTTTCACCTAGGATCCAGAGAAGGATACTGAAAAGGAGTGATTAGATATGTAGGAAGAAAACCAGAAAAGAGAGTGACATTCCAAAAACTTAGAAAACAGGGAGTAGCTAGGAGGACAGAGTGATCACAGTGTTAAAAAATATAAAGAAATTAGGAAGAAAATTTCGTGTTTTATCTCTCCTGTAAAATATAATATCCTTGAGGTGAAGGACTTGTGGTATTTGTGGTGGTGATTGTTGTTTGTTTTTTTGTTTTTTTGTTTTTTTTTTCTTGACCTTTGGCCAACATTATATAAGTTGTTAAATTGCACAAAATTGTCTTCATAGATTTATTTTTATTTGAAAGATAAGGTCTACTGATTTAGTAACCTAAGAATCTAGGCTGGAATATTTTACATGTTGCTGCTAAAGTGTGATTATGGAATGGTAAAAAGAAGGATAACAGTCATGTATGATTTCAAGGAGAAGTGTGGAATGTGGGAAGTGTTTATATGACAGGTGATTTTGATTCCTTCTTTCTGGAGAATATATGCATGGTTCCAGACTCTCATAGAAATCCACTTTAAACTTGTCTGGAGTCCAGGAAGAGAAGTGGGGAAAGAGATAGAAATGATGAAGTTTCCTTTAGCTCAAATTTGATCTTGGTTGGTTGAGTGAGATCTCAATCTGTTACTATCTGAAGAATTCGTTCACTCTTGTATATTGTAATCTATAGTATTTTTTCTTATTTCTAGTTGCTAAATGATTGCATAAATGTGTAATCTCACTAGAGCTTGTTGGGAAGGAGTCAAGTCTGTGAATGTAAACCTGGAATAGCCTTTTCCTTTAAGAGTGAAGAAGGAGAAATTAGAGCTTTCCTTGTTTTGAACCTACAAATCATTCCTGAAATATTTAGGTTGCAGATAGTTATAATTTCAAGCTCAAGCTTCCCCTGCTCCTCTAAAATCAAGAAATACATTCTCTCTTGGAGAAAGTTTGGGCAATAATCCAGATATATCTATCCATGTTTCTGAGTGCCTGAATTACCTAAATGGTTGAATTCATACAAGATTATTCACACTTTATATGTACAGGATATACCAAACAGATAACTCCCTCTTCTCCTATCTGTCTTAAAAACAGGAATACACTTGCTGATGGAGTGGCAGAGCTATTATGAACATTCTATAATTAAATCACCATTATCATTCACTTGAAAGGAAAAGACTCAGAACACAAAGAATTGTAGAAAATATGACTAGATTTAACTTTCATCCTAAATCATTTCAACTTAGATATTATACATTTTGAGGTCAATATCTGCAAATATAGTTTTTTGTTTTTTTTTAAACTGTCTTTTCTTTTATTCTACCATAAAAGACTGGGATAATGAAGCTTTAAGACAAAAATCTAAATGGGCAACTTTTAGTTTGCTTTCACAATGGGATATAATAATAATAATAATAATAATAATAATAATAAATACAGGTATCTTTGCAGCCTCAAAGCCTACCTGCATGGCAGGTTTCCACTCAGTTCACTCGGTCCCATTTTAATTAAACGTGTTTCCCTTTGGTTCTTCCCATTCTGTGCACATGGCCTGGTGGGACAAGCTTTTAGTCAATTAACTATTTTATTAACCCATTGATTTTTTATTTTTCCTGCAGGTGTCTAACTTCTTGTCCCTGTTAGGAATGGTTATGAGAGCCAAATAAATTGGTTTCTTTCGTCTCTACAAAGCAACAATAAATAATATGGCAGTTTGAACAAGGTTTCAGTAGGGAACCTAAACACAAATAAAAAATACCTGCCGTTTATTATGGAATGTAAAATACTAACTGCTAGCAGCCCCACAGCATTTCAATAAATCATATTGTCATGCTGACCTTTATTGATATACTGTTTCCCAACTTAAAGCATAAATCCTGCTGCTTCATAAAAAGATCTTTTGTTGTATATGACCTGCAGATTCATCAGGTAACAAAATAATGATTTGCCTTCCATAGGGCTCTCTAAGTCAATAATTTAACGCACTAGTGGCTTCTCTTCCCACCCCTAAGTACTCCTGGTTGCTGTTTGAATTATGCAATGTACTGGTGTCCAATGAGAAAGAATATAAATTCTTAAACCAAAGAAGAGGGTGATTTATGCTTACAATTGCCAGGTTTCTAAAGATCTTGCAATTTCTAGAAGATAAGAGATAACTTAATTTTATGCAGTATTGTATTGTTACCCCATTATAGGCTTCTTTCCATTCCTCATCTTAGAAATAAAATGGTCCTGGGCTTGAGACTGCAATAGCAAACTTTTAAGAAGTCAAAACAGAAAGGGAAGTGGACTAGGTTCCCTTCCCTTGAGCCATGATCAATTTAAGGCAGAAGAGGCTTCTCAGAAAAGGGTACTTAACCACACCTTGGACTTTCCCCTCCCAATCAAGGTCAATTTGCCAAACATTTAAATGACTATATACTAGTAGGGGGAAAAAAAAAAAAAAAAAAAAAAAAAAGCTAAGGTTTCTTGCCCTCAAAGACTTTGAATTCTATTTAGTGACAATTGACTAGTTAACCAACAAATCTTTATTAAGCAAATACTGTGCTGGGGGTGGGCAAACTGACAATTACAAAGAAAGTCACCTTTTGTATCTTGTCTTCAGTTGCCAAGACTGACAGATGAGAAACCTAGGGCAGTGGTTCTAACTCAAATAGAACAGGGGACCATTAAAGTGTTGTGCCACAGTTCCCTTTTAAAGTCCTGACCCAGTTTCCCTAATTGCCCTATTCAGTTACTATGCCTCAGGTTATAGACATTCCTTCTTAATGTTAGGATAAAGGTCTTATAACTTAGACTATAGACCTCAGGCTATAATCATTCCCTCTTAATGTTTGATGGGCTAAAGGTCTTTACCCATTTTAGACATTATTAGAATATCAGGAGCCTCTCCAGTACATCCCTCCATTATGTCATTCTAGGTGCCTGTCTCCATTATGTCATCCTCATCTTGGTTCCTCCCTCCATTAGGTCATCCCCATCCAGGTACCTCCCCTATTATGTCATTGTTCTTGTTACCCTATAAAATAATCTTGTATCTGACATTCACTACTGGATTCTTGGAGATGATATTCTCATTCAGCCCTGGGACCAAACCATGGATCCATTTGGTCCTAGTAAATTTCTCCCTTTCAAATAAATCATTAAATTGTTCTCTAATCTCTATCCTGCCTCAGTTTCTCTGGCATTACAAAACCATGCATGAAGATTCCTGTAGGCTGCATATTCAGTTAGCTATCAGCTGTAATATTATTTATGTTTTATTGTATATTTGTTTATTTTGTTAAACATTTCTTAATTACATTTTAATTTGGCTCAGGCCACACTGGGGAGTATTATGAGCTATATGCATGTCTTGGATACTCCTAATCTAGGTTATATATACAAAATAAATACACAATAATACAGGACAAAGACTCTAATACTTGAGTAAATAAGAAAAGGACTCTTGAAGAAAGACTTAAGCTGAGTCATGGAAGTTACTAGTTAGCCATTTTAAGAGGTGGAGAAGAGAAGGGAATGGTAAAAAGGGAAGCTATTCCAGAGACAGGGAGCTATTCCAGTCATTAAGCTATTTTACCCAGCCACGACAACATTATGATTTGGGATGCCACAAAGGATAACTCACATGGATGAAATTACTGATTGCAGATTGTGATTGATTTGCTCTTGGCCTTGGTTGTCAGGCATAATTTATTATTTTTGATTATCCAGTAATTCATAATTTCATGATTCTTGATATTCTTAGGAATGATGCTTCTATTTCTCAA